>NC_056735.1:378091206-378221738 GCF_019279795.1 Protopterus annectens
TATAGGCTGTTTAGTGCCTTTGATTAATTTCTCCTCAACAAGGAGAGTTGAGTGCTTGTATCAGTTTAAGGCTTCCTAGTGCTTTCCTGCAGGTTTTAGAGCAAGTGCTAGTCACAGGGATGCTTAAAGGTAAGATAAAAAATGGTTTATCCTAAACACTGCAGTGTGCACTAGAGGAGTTAGATGTGAAAGTAGGTAACTTAAGTTTTACCTGTCTAAAAAGTTAAGTTTTAGTGGAAAGTCACTATTTTTAAAACAGCAAGATAGATTGAAAGGGGTGGCCACTTTTGTACTCTGGTAATATGGAATACAGTAGGATGGCCAATAAATTTAAATAGTTGAAGGGGAGTGATTTCACAAAATGATAATTTTGCACTTACTCACATAAGCCAGTACAAGCAGAGAGGAAATGAGATACATGATCAAATTAACATAAGGGGCAATTGACTAGAAAGACAGTGGTGTTTAAGAACACAACAGTAACCGGGTAGGGAAAAAAATTTCTGCCTGAATCACAAGAGACAGAGCTGTGCTCTCTCAAGTTTTAATATGCAGTTAAAAGCAAAATACAAGTAAAACACAAGGTAAAAAAAACCACAGCAGTCAAAATAGAAAAAGGCAATAAAGTAATACAAAATACAACAAATAAAAAGCAAACTAACCTTTCCCTCACAGCAAAAAGTGTAGCAGAGTCTGGGTGAGCCTTCCTAATCAAGATCCTACAAAGACTACAGTTGAAGTGCATGTCCAAATTTGGTCTGCTTTCAAAACAAGCAACATACTTATTAATATTATTTGCATCCTTTCCCATTTTGTTTTAGCTGAATGGCTTCTAGTGTTAAAGAACATTGTGACCTGAGAAGCTAAAAGCAAAACTTTCTCAGCTTCATGAGGTGACCAGAACAACTTCAGTCTTTCTTCTTGAAACTTGGTGATAAGGTGGTAGATCAAAAACAACTGCGTAAAGAACACCATCTTCCATGCACATTACCTGAAGTTACAGCTAGAGTCCTCATCCACTTCCTCACAGATATATGTGGTACTAGGAAAATGCTTCCATCACTGATCTGTTGACAGACCCCATGCTGCCTTCTGGTAAAAAGCATGTCTCATCCTACTTTTTAGGTACCATGACACCACTTATTTTACATGATCTCATTAGAAGAGGCTACTTGCTCTTCAATACTTAGAGCATAAGGACAAACATTCTCAGCTCAAGCAGATTAATGTGGAATGAAATCTCATGCTCAGATCATTTCCCCTGAAGTAGGACTGAGCCAAGATAGTCTCCCCAACTCCCACATGCCCAGAAAAGTATGGGTCATAAAACACTGCAATCTTTTTAGAGCTCTCACCTAGGATACCAAGTTACTGGGCCTTTTCCACGAGAAGGAACAACTAGAAAAGGCCAGACCTGAGCTCTGTTCTGTAAAAATGCCTCTGCACTAACAGAGCTTACATATCTCCGCACGTACATATACAGTGCAATGAAAAAGTATTTGCCCCCTTCCTGATTTCTTATTTTTTTGCATGTTTGTCACACTTAAAATGTTTCCGATTAAACAAATGTAAAACATTACACAAAAGATAACCCAAGTAAACAGTAAATGCAGTTTTTAAGTGATTTCATTTATTAAGGAAAACAACTATCCAATCCTACATGGCCCTATGTGAAAAAGTAATTGCTCCCCCTTGTTAAGTCATGAAGTAACTGTGTGTTTATCACATTTCTGGGAAAGCAGAGTTCAATTTCACTAGCCACACCCAGGCCCAATTCACTAGCCACACCCAGGCCCAATTGACTGCCAGACCTGTCAGACAAAGTGAAGTAGGCCAAAAGATCCAAAAAAGGAAGACATCATGCCGCGATCTAAAGAAATTCCGGAACAGATGTGAAACAAAGTAATTGACGTCCATCACTTTGGAAAAGGTTACAAAGCCATTTCTAATTCTTTGGGACTCCAGAGAACCACGGGGAGAGCCATTATCCACAAATGGCTAAAACATGGAACAGTGGTGAGCCTTCTCAGGAGTAGCCAGCCTACAAAAATTACCTCAAGAGCGCAGCGACGACTCATCCAAGAGGTCCCAAAAGAATCCAGAACAATGTCTAAAGAACTGCAGGCCTCAGTTAAGGTCAGTGTTCATGACTCAACCATAATAAAGAGACTGGGCAAAAATGGCATGCAGGGCAGAGTTCCAAGGCGAAAACCACTGCTGACCAAAAAGAACACAAAAGCTCGTCTCACTTTTGCCAAAAAACATCTTGATGATCCCCAAGACTTTGGGGAAAATATTCTGTGGACTGACTAAACAAAAGTTGAACTTTTTGGGAGGTGTGCGTCCCGTTACATCTGACGTAAAAGTAACAGAGCATTTCAGAAAAAGATCATGCCAACAATCAAACATGGTGGTGGTAAGTGTGATAGTCTGGGGCTCCTTTGCTGCTTCTGGACCTGCATGACTTGCTGTGATTGATGGAACCATGAATTCTGCTCTCTAACAAAAAATCCTGAAGGAGAATGTCCGGCCATCAGTTTGTGACCTCAAGCTGAAACACACTTGGGTTCTTCAGCAGGACAAAGGTCTACATTTATTAAGCATCTGTTTGGGTTTTTGTTCTGATTTTTCTGCCAGTGAGTGCATCATGTAACTTGTTTGCAGTTAAAAGCTTTCTCTAGAGTCTCCTTGCTCCTTTATCTGTTTAACACTAATTTAAAGGCTCACTGCTGCCTTTCTGCGGTGATAAACATTTCTACAGTTTTTTTCTACCAAAGTAGTGTAGGTATTTGTAGCATTGTCCATATTCAGGCTTGTGTTTGGGCCTAGTTGTTTGTGGAGGCCGTTTTTCTGAGCACATGTTCAAGGCCATCTTAGTTTAGCCAAAGTCATTCTGCATTTCAGTGAGAGGGGATTGTTTATGGTCATTGGCTGATTGAGGTTACCTGGACTACGGCTTGAAGTAAACATCTCATTAGTTCTTTCGAGCTTTTTTTAAAATTGTTTCAGGTTTCAACTTTCTGTTACCTAAGAAGTTAACTGGTGAGTATTTCTGCCATTTCACACTGAGCTAATTGGAGGAAGGGCACTGAGCAAACTCGGATCTGTAATATATAACATTAAGTATCCTGTTTTTTGCTTATTTTTATGAGTTATTTGTAGCACTTTTATTGTCTGCTGCATACTTTTCTAGCTAGTTTCACTGTGTGTGAGGTACTGACTGAAAATTATCTACATTTATTAAGCATCTGTTGGGGTTTTTGTTCTGATTTTCTGCCAAGGAGTGCATCATATTGTCCCCCACCCTCCGTCCCCATTGGTATCGTGTTCTTATACTTGGTGGCTTTGCAGTTGGCCGCCCATACTGCAAATTTGATCTGGGGACACTCCTCCCAGTCTAGTGTCATTCCCTCATTCTACCTAATCCAGGGAGAACATTTGAGAAGGCCAACCCACTTAAGTTTCTACTCCTCCTTTCCTTTCCCCTTTAAAAAAAAAATAATAATAATTTATAAGCTTGTTTCCTGCCTTTCCTGTAAGTATTCTAGTCCAGATACATATGTGCTGTATTCAGGACTGCTTCTAAGCTTCTGAGCCCCCAAGCCTTTGTGTTGGAGGGAAGCCTTCTAGCTTAATTTTGTTTCTTAGAACTAGCCATTTTTTTTAGTTTCAGAACTCAAATCTGTTTCTTTGAGCTCAGCACTTGTTCAGAACTCATTGTAAGCACTAAATTAGCTACAAATTACTACAGCACTCAACTTTCCTCACTTGTCTAGAGGAAAACAGTTTTTAGTACTTAATAAATAAGCACCTATCCAGGCATGTCAAAGGGCCAGCTCCCAGTGTTTTCGCCTGTCTACCTAATGAATCTGGGCATCTTGGGGCAATGCAGCAATTGCCTCATGTACACAGACAACCCTCTCCTCCTACCACCCAGCACGACAACCTGTGAGAGATGCACTTATATAGCCAAACTGGAAGCAAAGCTCTCTTCACCCCAAGACTGGACTAGACAGTCAAGAGGAGAAGGTAAACACTTGCACCACACCACACATCACATAGTCCCTCAAAATGTACACCACCAAAACACAAACCTAGAAACACAAAACACACAACTACAGTCACGGAGGCTTTCAATAAAAATTGCACCCCTGCATTATCAGGCTATAATTCATATCACACCTTTCAGCCACCTAACCTGGACCGAAACACTAAAGGTGGAGGCGTGTCCAGATTCATTAAGGATATCCAAACCTCCAGGCTAGTTGCTCAGCATAATGCATCAGAGATCATCCCAGTGCAACTAACTCTGCGCAAGACCGCAATTCAAATTGTAGCTTGCTATAGCTCCCCCACCTTGCCCCAGGATTCCCACTCATCATTTCTTGATGCACTGGAATATATTAGAGTACAACCTAACACCCTAATAATGAGCGATTTCAACTACCCCACCATTAACTGGGAAAAGTACTCATGTACCAACGCTTGTGCTCAACGTTTTCTGGAATTCATAAATTCCAACGCCTTGGGTCAACTTATCCACATCCCCACCAGGGGCAGCAATATCCTAGACCTGGTCATTACCAACATGGGCAACTGGTGTTCCACATCAGAGGTCAATTCCTTGTTCATCAGATCTGACCACAAGCTAATCACCCTAGACATCCACATCCCGCCCCCACCCCCAATTAGAGAAACCACTGTAAAAAATTTATCCAAAGCCAACTTCAC
Source organism: Protopterus annectens (assembly GCF_019279795.1). Lineage (NCBI taxonomy): Eukaryota > Metazoa > Chordata > Ceratodontiformes > Protopteridae > Protopterus > Protopterus annectens. Next base: position 378,095,938 of record NC_056735.1, read on the forward strand.
GCTTAAAACAGAAGTGGCAAACTTCATGACACCCATGCCAATGGACAATAGAGGTATGACTGCTGAATCCTACACAAATGCACTTTATAAGCACTTACATGAGTGCATGGGTTGTGCAATCCCTAACAGAACCAAGATGCTATCCTCCAAAAAAAAAGGAAGCCAATCTGCTGGTCTCCTGCCATAAACAAAATCTACAACAAAAGACAGAAACTGGTGCAAAATAAGAGTAAAATCTCATGATTGGAGGAACTCCCTGGTCAGCCTCAGTAAGAAGCTGAGATCCCTCATAAAATCCTCCAAAGCAAGTTAAGAAAACAAAATCGCCACTGATTCTAAAGACAACCACAAAGCATTCTATAGCTATGTCAAGAATCTCAATGGCAACACTCAGATCTGCTCTGAGTTACAACACTCAGATCTGCTCTGAGTTACAGCACAATGGCACTAAATATACAGAACCAACTGATATTGGCAACATCCTGGCAGATAGGTTCTGTGCTAACTTTACCCCCCCCCCTTCTCATTCCCTAAAGGGCCCATTTCTATACCAGAAGAATGCAAAGTTCCTGTAATCTGTGCTAACTTTACCCCCCCCCTTCTCATCCCCTAAAGGGCCCATTTCTATACCAGAAGAATGCAAAGTTCCTGTAATCAAGGCTGCACAGGTAAAAAACACTCTCCAAAGCCAAGAACACAGCATCCATGGGACCTGAAACCATCCCAGGCTGTGTTCTACACGAACTACAGAATGAACTGGCACCCCACCTAAGTACCATATTCAAATTATAGCCTCACCTCAAGCTTTGTGCCCACTGAATGGCATACAGTGACGGTTATCCCACTACACAAAGGGGGAGCCACCACGAACCCCTGGAACTACCGCCTGATTCATCTGACGAGCCTGGTCTGCAAGGCTATGGAACTTATAAACAATGACATTGGTATTATAAACAATAACATTGGTAATCTCCAAACTCTGGACCTTACCCAGTTCAGGTTTGTAAAAGGTAAATCATGCCTCCTAAACCTGACAGACTTCTTTGAAGCGGTCACCAAAGCCGTAGATGAGGGTAAGGTGGTTCACACAGCCTATCGAGATCTTGCCAAGGATTTCGACACCATCCCCCACTCTGGAATTTTAGATAAACTCACTAAACTAGGTATAAATCCCTATGTCATAAGATGGGTTGCCAACTGGCTCACTTGACAGAACCCACACTGTAAAAGTAGCAGACTCCAAATCCAACTTCAGACCAGTGACAAGTGGAGTACCACAGGGTTCTCCTGTTTGGTATCTACTTCTGTGAAGTACAGGCTAACCCAGAAGGTCTTTGGCTAACGAAGTTCACAGATGACTGCAAACTAGGAGCCATAACCAAAACTCCTAACAATGTGGACATCCTACAAAAGGGCCTCACTGAGACAGATGCCTGGTGTCAAAGCCATGGCCTCAAGCTCAATGCCAAAAAGTGCATGGTCATCCCTTTTAGTAAAAACTCTGTACCCATGAACTGCCACATAGGTGGTAGTCTACTTAACACCGAAAATATGATGAGACCTTGGGACACAGGTGGATAGTAGTCTCTCCTTTCATAATCACATTGCCACAGTAGTCAGGAAATCCTTCTACATGGCATACCTCATCACAAAAGGTTTCTCATCCAGGAAAAAAAAAGGTCATTTTTCTCCTTTACTCATCACTCATTAAACCCATTATAGAGTACAACTCCCCTTCTGGTATGTACCTCACAAGACATCTACAACAACTGGAAAGACTGTAGAAATACCTCACAAAGAGGATTACCAGTCTCAAACAGATGCCCTATGCAGACCATCTCAAAAAACTCCAGCTTTACTCCATCGCATATTGCCTACTCAGAAGTGATCTCTACCCAACATACAAAGCTATGTCAAACCCAGAGCTGTTGGACATTCTCCACTTAAAAAAGATCCCAATAGATTCCTGTCCCAGAGACTTCCCATACCCTGGAACAAACTACCTATCTATATCAAACAAAGCTTCTCATTAGCACTCCAAGAAAAATCTTGAAGATTGGATGACAGATAGGAAATTCACCCCCGGGATCACTTCTGTGGCTCTGCTCGACAGGGGCACAGAAAATAATTTTCTTGGGTGGCGAAAGCCAGGGTACCTCTTGGCTAGGCTTATGTAGGCCCTAGGGCCAATAGCCTAGTACCTGCCTATGAACAATGATCCAAAACACACCAGCAAGTCCAACTCTGAATGGCTTAAAAAAAAACACAATGAAGCTTTTTGAGTGGCCTAGTCAAAGTCCAGACTAGAATCCAATTGAGATGCTGTGACATGACCTTAAAAAGGAGGTTTATGGTAGGAAACCCTCCAATATGGCTGAATTAAAACAATTCTGCAAAGAAGAGTGGGCCAAAATTCAACAGCGATGTGAAAGACTCATTGACAGCTATAGCAAACGCTTGAATGCAGTTGTTGCTGCTAAGGGTGGCACAACCAGTTATTAGGTTTAGGGGGCAATTACTTTTCCACATAGGGCCATGTAGGTTTGGAAGTTTTTTTTCCTTAATAAATAACATCACTTAAAAACTGCATTTTGTGTTCACTTGGGTTATCTTTGTCTAATATTTACATTTGTTTTATGATCTGAAATAAAGTGTGGCAAACATGCAAAAAAATAAGAAATCAGGAAGGAGGGAAATACTTTTTCATTGCACTGCACATAATTAGTCAACAGACAAGATCTACAACCATGGCAAATTTCAAAACAAGGACTTGTGTCAGGAATTATGCTGGTGTTGCCACCTTATCCACTCATCCTAGTACAGGAACTCCAAAACCCAATTCTGTGAAAACTCTGGCATTGCTACCTTAACTTTGGTAAAGACTATAGACAGAAGACGCAAAAATGTAATATTTCTAACAGGAATTTCCAACTAGTTTCTCAGCCTACACATGCCAGATGCCAGTCATCCTATCCAAGGACACCATCCAACCTCCTTTTGACAGAAGTATCAAGGAATGGGACTGTCACTATCCATAACAGACTGTATAAGATGTGTTCGAGTTCACTGCAATAAAAAGATATGTTAACACAATCCTATCTACATCTTCTTAAGGATTAGAAACCAATAAAAGTAGAAACTGCTCCCTTACTCTCTGGGCAGGATAAGCTGTAGGTCACCTTCGAAAATGGGGGTGGGACTACTCCAACAGCTTTTTTGACACTACTGATCCTCCTTAATCATAGGTCTCCAACAACTATAAGCCAAAGCTGGTTTCTAAAGACACCCAAATTCCCATCATAAAGACACACTCCACTTAAGTAAACACAGAAGACTTGCTTCTCCAGGGACAGAGTAGTCAGGACTGTTGCAATACTCCCTGTGAAGCCTGCTTTTTGAAAAAAAAGTTTAGAAGTGTAGAAGACACGCTGGAGATGACAGAACTGCCCAATACTCAAGTGAACTCCTGTGTCTGTGAGACCTACTCCTCTTGAAAGGATGGGAGGGCCAATGGAAGAGGAATTCAAGGGAGGGGGTACTGTACATATCTTATGCAGCAGACAAGACCTTTCCTCACTCCCACTAACTCCTCAAATTTTTTGAAGGCTCTTCACATAGAACTCCCCCAAAGAAAGTGATACCTAGGTAAGCTGAAGTTTATCCTAAAAAAAAAGAGAAATACCTCAGGCACACTCGCTAATGCAGACACATGGTATTGCAACTGTTACAACCACTTAATTAGCACAATCAAAACAGAGTAAGCTGGATGGTACCCAAATGAAAAATGAGAATCAGGTTGAACTTAACCAAGAAACCTTGACACTATGAACAAGGACTGCCATGTTTTCTATTACAGTGATCTGGAATCAGAACAAGTAAAGGGTGTTCTGAAGGGTTCCTATTAGTAAATCGAAGATGCTAAATATCGAATGGCCTAAATGTCGGAAATGCCATTCAACGATGTGCTTTTTGTGAGATCGCAGTACAGTGAAGATCAGAATATTTGTCTTTTCTTCACTGTACTGTGATCTCGGAGCTGGTATATATAATTACTTAGTGGGAAAGGCACAGCCCCCCACAAATGCAACTTCAAGCTCTGGCATTTTCAGCATTTAGGCCGTTTGCCATTTATTGTGTTCAGTTTTCTAATATAGACCCATTCTGAGGCCTTAAAAGAGAACAAACTTCAAAAAAACATCCAGATCTTTTTGACAACCTGTCTAGTGGGAATGCAGCAAAATGTCGAGTCTCTCAGTCCTATGAAGACTGGGAGTGTGAAACAAATCTGTCTGAGGGAGCTCACACAGCACAGCATGCAATCTAGTAGAAACTCATACAAATTCTTATCTTTTTGGGAGCTAAAAGACCAGTGTCAATGTGTTTTAAAATGACATCCCTAAGTTGATGTTCCTATGGTGAGAAGTTCCAAAGTTCCCCTCCACACTTCCCAAGGTAATGGATCAACCCCTCCTGGAATGGGGATCACTGGTTAATCCATAAAGAATGGTTCCCCAAAGTAAATGCAAGCTGGAAGGTAGGAGGAGTTCAACTAACCTGGCCTGTTTTACAGACAAGAACATTGGTATCCTCAGATTTCCCTGCTGAAAAAAACTCTTACAGGGAAAATGTATACTGCTGCCTGTTGCTACAGGCCTTGACATGTGCTTCTCTCACATGACTTTCACTGAGAAACAAAATACAAAAGAATTTGTGCAGTCAAGGTGGACTACAAGCATGAAAGAAAGTGTTAACCAAAGATGACACAAGTGGCTGAAAAGTCTGTACTGGCATCCATTATTACTCTTTAACAATGCACTCCATCACATTCTTAACCATGTTCCACAATGTACTGAACACATTAAGCTGGTCCAGAGTTGCAAACATAATGGAAGACAACATGACAGGGAAGACCTGGATGAATCTGCTCATACCTCACCAATGAATCCTCAATCCAGTGGAAGGCAAAGAGGGTAGACTTACTTAGTCCTTAGTTTACTCTCAGGGTCATGGATATAAATTCAAAAGCCTGACCTGCCAGAGACAAACAGCAGGTTATGTACTTGCAAAGTGTGTGTGTGTGTGGGGGGGGTTCAACCTCTGTGCTTGGATTCTAAGAGATGATGCAGGGAAGCCCATTAATTACTCCTGGTCGACTGAACGGAATTTACACCATTTTCTAAACATATGGAGAAATTACCCAAGGTCACAGAGGCTGACAAAATTGTGGCTGGCTAAAGTTTTGGTTGCAGCTTGGCTTGGCTTCTCTCTCCTCTTACAAAGAAAAATTACCTTTTCTTTCACCAGATGTTATATTTCCTCTCCAATCAATATGAAAATCTTCCTACAGATGTCATTGCCTGCTAAACTGCCAAATACAGCCACAATTAAACAATCTGAATTACCAGTCTCTGTATATGGAAATTTTTATAAACTTCTTTGTACATTCAAAATGGTGTCACTAGAAAAAAGTCCATGAAGTGTAAAGTTGGGTGCACCCCTCTATTCCAACACTATGATACCAAAGGAGTTGACAAAAAAACATGTGTATGCCCTAGGCACTGGAAAGACATCACTGAAGAACCGCCATGAGCAGTGCTATGAAGGAACTCCAGGCTGCTTCTTACTGGAAACAATCTTTCATACCATCACTGGAACCTTTACTCACTCAGTTTCTCTCTTTTCCCACATTATCTAATCTTCCTGACAATAAAAAACTTCTCCAAAGCCAACTTCATGCTACTCCAGTCAGAAGTGACAAACTTCATGACACCCATGCAGATGGGAACTGAAAGTTCGACTGCTGAATCCTACACTAAGGCAATGTACAAGCACATCCACTCGTGCATGAATCGTGCCACCCCCCAATAGAATGAAGACACTCTCCTCCAAAAAAAGGAAGCCAATCTAGTGGCCCCTTGCCATAAACAAACTTTACAACAAAAGGAAGAAACTGTTGCAGAAAAAGAGGAAAATCCCAGGATACAAAACTCCCTTACCAGCCTCAGTAAGAAGCTGGGATCCCTCATAAAATCCTCCGAAGCTAGTTATGAAAATAAAATTGCCAAAGATTCCAAAGACAACCACAAGGCATTCTATAGCTATGTCTAGAATCTAAATGGCAATGCTCATAGGTTCATAGGTAGGTACTAGGCTATCGGCCCTGGGGCCTATACAAGCCCAGCCAAAAAGGTACCCTTGGCTTTGCCACCCAAGAAAATAATTTTCCTGTGCCACTGTCGAGCAGAGCCACAGAGGTGATCCCGGGGTGAATTTCCTATTTCCCATCCAATCATCAAGATTTTTCTTGAAGAGTGCTAATGAGGAGCTTTGTTTGATATACATAGCTAATTTATTCCAGAGTATGGGAAATCTCTGGGACAGGAATCTATCCCTCCAGCATGTTCTGTTTATTGTGGTGACAAGGTTTAGGTCCCTAGAGCATGTAGCTCGGAGGGATTGGGATTTCTTTAAGTGGAGCATGTCCAACAGGTCTGGGTTTGACATAGCTTTGTATGTTAGGCAGAGATCACCTCCGAGTAGGCGATATGCGATGGAGTAAAGCCGGAGTTTTTTGAGATGGTCTGCGTAGGGCATCTGTTTGAGGCCGGTAATCCTCTTTGTGAGGTATTTCTGTGGCCTTTCCAGTTGTTGTAGATGTCTTGTGAGGTACATACCAAAAGGGGCATTGTACTCTATAATGGGTCTAATGAGTGATGAGTAGAGGGGAACAATGACCTCTTTTTTTCTGGATGAGAAATCTTTTGTGATGAGGTGTGCAACGTAGAAGGATTTCCTGACTACTGTGGCGATGTGATTATCAAAGGAGAGACTACTGTCTACCTGTGTCCCAATGTCTCTTATCACACTTTTGGTGTTTTAAGTATACTACCGCCTATGTTGTAGTTTATGGGTACAGAGTTTTTACCAAAGGGGATGACAATGCACTTTTTGGCATTGAGCTTGAGGCCATGGCTTTGACACCAGGCATCTGTTTCAGTGAGGCCCTTTTGTAGGATGTCCACATCGTTAGGAGTTTTGATTATGGCTCCTAGTTTGCAGTCATCTGCGAACTTCATTAGCCAAAGACCTTCTGTGTTAGCCTGTACTTCAGAGAAGTAGATACCAAACAGGAGAGAACCCAGGACTGAACCCTGTGGTACTCCAGTTGTCACTGGTCTGAAGTTGGATTTGGATTCTGCTACTTTCACTGTGTGGGTTCTGTCAGTGAGCCAGTTGGCAACCCATCTTGTGACATAGGGATTTATACCTAGTTTAATGAGTTTATCTATAATTCCACAGTGGGGGATGGTGACAAAAGCCTTGGCAAGATCTTGATAGGCTGTGTGAACCACCTTACCCTTGTCTACGGCTTTGGTGACTGCTTCAAAGAAGTCTATCAGGTTTAGGAGACATGATCTGCCTTTTACAAACCCGAACTGGGTGGGGTCCAGAGTTTGGAGATTACCAATGTCTTTGTTTATAAGTTCCATGATTATACATTCCATGGACTTGCAGACCAGGCTTGTCAGGCTAATGAGGCGGTAGTTCCCGGGGTCTGTGGTGGCTCCCCCCTTGTGGAGTGGGATAACCGTCGCCTGTGCACCATTCAGCAGGCACAAAGCCTGAGGTGAGGCTATGATTGAACATGGTACTTGGGTGGGGTGCCAGTTCATTCTGTAGTTCATGTAGAGCGCAGCCTGGGATGTTGTCTGGTCCCCATGGATGATGTGTTCTTGGCTTTGGAGAGTGTGGTTTTTACCTGTGCAACCGTGATTACAGGAACTTTGCATTCTTCCGGTATAGAGATGGGCTCTTTAGGGGGTGAGAGGGGGTAAAGTTAGCACTGAACCTGTCTTCCAGGATGTTGGCATTATCAGTTGGGTCTGTATATTTAGTGCCATTGTGCTGCAACTCAGAGCAGATCGGAGTGTTGCCATTGCGATTCTTGACATAGCTATAGAATGCTTTGTGGTTGTCTTTAGAATCAGTGGCAATTTTGTTTTCGTAACTAGCTTTGGAGGATTTTATCAGGGATCACAGCTTCTTACTGAAGCTGACCAGGGAGCTCCTCCACTCATGGGATTTTACTCTCTTTTGCAACAGTTTCTTCCTTCTGTTGTACAGTATGTTTATGACAGGAGACCACCGGATTGGCTTCCTTTTTTTGGAGGATAGCGTCTTGGTTCTGTTTGGAATAGCACGATCCATGCACTCATGTAAGTGTTTATAAAGTGCAATTGTGTAGGATTCAGTAGTCGTAACTGTATTGCCCATCTGCATGGGTGTCATGAAGTTCACCACTTCTGTCTTAAGAAGCATGAAGTTGGCTTTGGAGAAACTTTTTACCATGGTTTCCTTAATGGGGGGTGGGGCAGAATGTGGATATCTAGGATAATTAGCTTATGGTCAGATCAGACCAATGAGGTGCTGACTTTAGGTGTGGAACACCGGTCATTCATGCTGGTAATGACTAGATCTAGGATATTGTTGCCCCTGGTGTGGGTGTGGATAAGTTGATCCAGGGCATTGGAATTTATGAATTCCAGAAAGCGTTGAGCGAAGGAGTTGGTACACGAGTAGTTTTCCCAGTTAATGGTGGGGTCGTTGAAATCGCCAATTATTAGGGTGTTTGGTTGAACCCTAACATTTTCCAGTACATCAAGAAAAGGAGGAGTGGGAATCCTGGGGCATGGTGGGTGATCTGTAGCAAGCTACAATTTGGATTTCAGTTTTGCCCAGAGTTAGTTGCACTTGGATAACCTCAGCTGCATTATGCTGAGCAACTAGCCGGGAGGTGTGGATATCCTTAATGAATATGGACACACCTCTGCCTTTAGTGTTCCGGTCCAGGTTACATGGCCGAAAAGCGTGGTATGAGTTATAGCCTGGTAGTGCGGGGTGCTCTCTGGAGCCTTGAACCAGGTCTCAGTCACTGCACAGATATCGATGTTCTCCACTTTAAGGAGTGCCTCGAGTGAGTGCATTTTGAGATTTAGACTTCTAGCATTGAGTAGCATCACCCTCAGTTTTTGCTTGCCTGTTTCCGTTACGGTGGTGAATTTGTCATTTGAACCTTGCCTAAAGAGGCACTATAGGGACAGCAAGAACCTTAGCCAGTATCCGAAATCCCAGGGGTGACAGGTGCAGGCCATCTCTGGCAAAACATCATAGTCAGATCTGCTCTGAGCAACAGAATGGCATTAAATATACTGATCCCAAGGATATTGCTAATAGCCAGGCAGATCGATTCAGTTCAAACTTCATCCCCCTCACACTCCCTAAAGGGCCCATCTCAGTACCAAAAGATTGCCAAATTCCAGTAATAATGGCCACACAGGTAAAAAAATGCACTCTCCAAAGCTAAGAATACAGCATCCATGGGACCAGACGACATACCAGGCTGTGTACTACATGAACTACAAAATGAACTCGCAACTCACCCAAGTACCATAAATAATCATAGCTTCAACTCAGGCTTCATGCCCACTGAGTGGCACACAGCTACAGTTATCCCACTCCACAAGGGGGGGGATCCACCTTGGATCCTGGGAACTATCGCCCCATCAGTCTGACTAGCCTGATTTGCAAGGCCATGGAATGTATTATCATGGAACTTATAAACAAAGACACTGACAACCTTCAAACACTGGACCCCATGCAGTTTGGGTTAGTGAAGGGCCGATCTTGTCTCCTGAACCTGACTGACTTATTTGAATCAGTCTCCAGAGCCATGGACAAGGGTAAGGTGGTCCACACAGTCTATCTGGACCTCGCCAAAGCCTTCGACACAATCCCTCACTCTAGAATCATAGTTAACTTACTAAGCTGGGCATTAATCCCTAAATCACTCGACGGGTTGCCAACTGGCTTAATGACAGAACCCACACTGTAAAAGTAGCCAACTCCAAATCCAGCTTTAGACAAGTGGCGTACCTCGGGGTTCAGTCCTGGGACTGCTCTTGTTTATCATCTACTTCTCTGAAGAACAGGCCAACACTAAGGGTTCAAGTTCGCAAATGACTGCAAACTGGGAGCCATTATTGAATCCCCAAATGATGTGGATATTCTACAAAAGAGTCTTACAGAAACAGATGCTTGGTGACAGAGCCATGGGCTCAAGCTCAGTTATTCCCTTTGGGAAAAAAACATGTACCTGTGAATTACCACATAGGTGGCAGTACACTAAACACCGAAAGTGTGATAAGAGACTTAGGGACACAGGTGGACAGTGGTCTCACCTTCGATAACCGCATTGCCACAACAGTCAGAAAATCCTTCTAGGTGGCACACCTCATCACTAAGGGCTTTTCTTCCAGAAAAAAAAGGAGGTCATTGTTCCACTGTACTCATCCCTCATTAGACCCATTACAGAATACAACTCCCAGTTTGGTATGTACCTCTCAAGACATCTGCAATAACTGGAAAGGCCGCAAAAATACCTCCCTAAAAGAATCACAGGCCTAAAGCAGATGCCCTATGCGGACTGTCTAAAAAACTCCACCTATATTCTGTCACATATCGTCTACACAGAGGCAATCTCTGCTTAACATACAAGGCCATGTTAAACACAGAGCTGTTGGGCATGCTACACTTAAAGAAAATCCCAATCCCTCAGACACACATGCTCCAGGGATCTAAACCTTGTCATCACAATGAACAAAACATGCTGGAGGGAGCGACTCCCCAGACTCTGGAATAGACTGCCCATACATGTCAAGCAGAGTCCCTGTTTGGCCCTCTTCAAAAGGAACCTTGACGATTGGATGAGAGATAGGAAATTCACCCCGGGGATCATGTCAGTTGCCCTGCTAGACAGGGTCCAGGGAAGTAAATACTATGGGAAGATATAGCCAGGGAATTGTTATGGCTAAGCTTGTATAGGCCCTAGGATCGATAGCCTAGTACCAACCTATGAACATCCTACATGGATGATCATACAAACCTTTGCCCTAAAATCAGAAGTATCCTGCATCATATTTTTCCTATAACTGCCAATTAATTACAAGTTAAATATGGATACATCTTTATGGTGTGCTTTAAAATAACACATTTACCCCAGTTAATGTTTCTCAAATTGTAAAAAGTTTCTAATATCTTTGTATTAACTTTTCACAAAATCTTTGTATTAACTTTTCACAAAAATGTATCTATTCTTATAAAAAATGGATGCTGTTTAGATCCTGTTCTAATAAGTGATACAAAACCAAATAGAATAATGCAACTCTCATATTTCTAATGTAATATTTTAAAATAAAAAAATATCCTAGATAAATTATGCAAAGGAGTTCTGAAAGAGGAATCATTTCAAAATCTATTTTCCAATTTGTTCGGCATCTCAAATCTGTGTGTATTTCTTATGACAAACCTACACCCCCCCCCCCCAAAAAAAAAACAAAAAAAAAAACAAAATCAGGATTTAACGCCTCAAGTTTCTGTGTACTATATTATTTCCAAACAACCTCAAAACTACATTAGCTTTCTAGGCTCACCAAGGGAAAAAAAAATAAATAAATAAAAAACTATACCCCTTTACAGGTTCAGCTCTGGTTTGAAGATCCAGTTTCTAAGAAATTATCCCATTCATCTTTTCTTTTGTTGTCCAAGGAATTTTAACAGGCTACAATTTAACAAAGTTGCATCTCTTTTCAGGAATTAATGTTTTTTAATTTAGCTGGATGAAAACTTTCACTTTCTTCAACCTACTGTTATCAACATATATGCACTACAAAGGACACATTTCCTTGGATTACTATCAAAAGCCTGAAATTCAAAATTGCGAATGATGATATCCGCGCATTTGATCGACCTCATGCATATTAAGTAGGTCGGAACATCGACAGCAGTTTGTCGATGTTAAAGTTGACAGTTACCATAGATTTAGATGCCTCCTAACCCTTACTTCAGTACGTCCTTATGAAAAGATGTACACCTGAACAGACACATTCTGCCTGTCACTCCTACCATGTTCGAGGAGGTGCCCGTCATATACTTCATTTTCTGCCATTTGATTGTAAACCCATTTCCTTTTGTACAAAATACGTGACAGATTTTAATTTCCACCTCTGGATTTTCAATCCACTAACTGTGTTCTGGCAATGGACTACCATTAGGCTACATTTGAATTGTGATCATCTGAATCTATTCCTAAATCTGTAGCAATGGACACAACAGTTAATGCATTTCACATTCATACCTTGGTTTTAAATGTTATGAACAGGCCACAACCAATCTTAAACCTGCACCAACTTTATGTGGTAATTTATTACAGTCTGCTGTTTGGAATCACTATGCAGATAACTTTTATTGTCAAGTCAATATTTCTAGCGGCCTGTCATTTTATTTTACACAACACACATTGTGACAGTTTTAGCCTCCCTTTACTCATGGACACTGAGATTTCTACTTAGCCTGAAGCCATTTTTTATATTTTTGAAATACAAAATAGTTACTCTGCTAAAGCATTTTAAGTCTCTTACATGTTGCCTATTCTATATTCTTTAGCATGACAAGACAAGCTGGACTGTATGGGAGATCAACAGGCTTGCAATAGTATTGAATATTTTGGCATTTCTTTTTTCAGAGAAACTACTTATTTTAAAATTTGAGACTTAACATTTATTACAGTTTTGCCACAGCTATATAAAAATTTTAAAACTATCGTTATGTAGAAGACTACATTTTATTTTATTTCACCAATTCTAACCAGACAGAAAGTGTCAGAAGTTTAGATGTTTCTAATGATAGAGCAATTTCTGATCATAATTCTTTTTACTCATGTAAGAATTTAAATTTTAATGTTGATGGTAGCATCAAACAATTAACATGCATTAAAACGTTTTAATAACTGTATTCCCCCCTATATAAATGAATGTTAAAGCTTTCTCTACTGCTGTAGATAGTGAAATGAATGTTTTATTGTCTGAATTCAAACAGAATAAGCAACATACTGAGAGTTAACTTAAATAAGAAGTAACGCACACTAATTTGGTGAAATATCTGACCAACTCTGACATCTATGAAAGTAGTACAGTGAATTGTTATATGTTAGGTGTTTTTTCATGTTTTGTCAAGTAAAGGTCAAATATTAATTTTATTCTATCAAGATGTATAAAATATATTTAATTCCCATTCGAAATTAGAAACTTTTTACTGTCTACTCAAACTTCACAAGAATTTATTAGATTCTCCATTTAGATCAACTGTTCTCCAATTGTGGCACAAGTAAAATTTCAGAATCTAGATAGTATAATTAGTGCTAGATTGAACGAGGTAGTAAAAAGGAGAAAGTTACCTTCTTATACAAGGGATACTAATAGTCTAATAGAAAAAGTTATCAGAAGTAATTTTGGGAAAGTGATTTGTACTGGTTAAAAGTAAATGTGAGCCTTTATACCAATACAGAGCACAAGTTTATCACTAAAGCTATTATTCATCACTTACAGGAAACTCCTAGAACTCTATACTTTGTGGAGTTAATGGAATTTTGTTTAACTGTTTTTGTACTTGATAATAATGGTATGGGGGCTTCCTTTGCCCTTAACTATGCCTGTTTTAGAAAGAATAACAGCACTGTCTTAAATTATATTCTTGTTCGACAGGTTGTGTATTATTTTTGGTTTACTATTTGATTTTTATTTGTAAGGAGGGATTTTTCATATCCATCTGATTTATTCATGAACTTAAAAACAATAGATTGTTTGGATTTTACCTTTATAATATGTATTCAACAACTGACACAGGATAGTACCTTAAATTGTAAAACCAGATGATCTTATTAATATAAATGTATATTGTAAACCTAATACTACAAGGATAACTAGTACCATATAAATAATCCATTCCATGTATCTTGCATCTTCCCTCCCAAAAGGGAAATTTCTAAGGTTTATAAGACTGTTTTAAAAGGGAAGCTTTTTTAGCTGAACCTTTTAGATTGGTATTTATTGGGAGAGGATAGAATATTTTTTAGCATAATGGCAAGTAGCTAGTACAGACAGAAAGAAGTTGTAATATAAACAAAGGGATGCAAGTCCAAATATGAAATTTAAATGACAATTTTAGAATTATGAATAGATTGTTGGTTTTACAGTTTTATCTAGTGAATTTGTAGTTAGCATAAAATAAAACTGAAGACTTTAAGAATGATGCAAAGTTAAACAGAAGCTTTTAATGCACCACTGATTTCTATACAAAGGAAACAGTACAGCAGATACCTTATAAGCAATCATTTTGTTTTACCCAACAGGTTAATTTCCAATAGTTTGGACCTTAGGGGTACCTTTCCCTGTGGCGACCATGTAATTTATTCTTTAACAGGAGCAATTTTAGCTGCACAAGTACGGCAGTAATTTACACTGTCAGGTGTCCACATAATTTGTTTTACATAGGTCAGACTAAATGCATGCTGGCTACCAGAATTAAAAGAAAAACATGTTATACTGCTTGAGAAAGACCATTAGCATTTAATTTCAATAATATCATGACCAGAAATTGAGGTTTTGAAACACATGATAATGTATGCTGGAAATGAAATGTTAAGAAAATGCACTGTATTGAGTATTTTATATTGAATTTTAATACATTAGCACTTGATGAAGTTTTCTTAATCATGTCGTCATGATTTTGTTTTATTTGTGTTTGATTTTTTTCTCTCATTTTCCCTGCAAGGATGTCTGCCGAGGTGCCAGGAGATTAAACTTGGTATCCCAGAAGGTTCTGTTCTTGGCCCTCCTCTTCAACCTATTCATTAACAACTTTGCCAATCCATCCCAGACTCATCTATCATCCAACATGCAGATGACTCAACAATCATCTGCTCAGCCTTCTTCCCCCTCAGAGCTCCTAGCAAAAACCCAACTAGCCTTCTCCAAAACAGAAACCTGGATGCAGTCTAGCCATCTGGCACTACATGCAAATAAAACCAAACTAATGTTTTTTCCCCTACCAAAAACTCCATTGACAAATCCACATTCACCATACAAAGCCAGTACAACACCCTCTTTGAAATTGTTCCCAACACCAAGCTTCTTGGTATAAAATCTGACACCCATATCCACTCCACAATCAAGAAAATCCACCAAAAGTTAGGTCTCCTCTACAGGCACAACCACTTCCTAAGCCCCTCTACCCGTCACACTCTTGCATCCACCTTCCTACTCCCCTCCTTTATGTATGGTGCCCCTCTTTTCATCAATCTCCATCTTGGCCTTCGGACCAAACTTGAATCCTGTTACCACAAGATCTCCAAAATTTGCAACCAATTCAAAAAAATCATCCCACCACTACCACTCCCTCTTCACCCTCAGCTGGCTTGAACTACCAAACTACCTCAGTTACCTACAACTTACCATTGCCCACAAACTCCTCTTTAAACCTGCCAACTGCCCAGCTCTCGCTACTTCCTTAAAACCTTACATTCCCAACTGCTCACTCAGATCCAAAAATCAAAATCTCCTTCAGGTCCACAAACCTGCACGAACTCCTGGCTATCTACTGCTCTCGCACTCCTTAGCTAAACAGTGGAACTCTCTCCCCACACACCTATACAACCTACCCAACCATACAAATTTCAAATCTCAGCTATTCTATCATCTTTCTTCCAAATGGGAATACCCTTGTCACGCTCTATCTTCCAACTTAAACCCCCCCATTCCACCTTGCACTGACTCATCCAACTACCTCTACTATTACTTCATCCCACCCAAAACACTCCCTCCCCTACTAAAAACTAATTTCCTCTCTAATATCTATTGTACTATACTCTCCAATCTTCCAATCTCAAATATACTATTACCCTCTCCATGCATAATATTTTCCTAACCTACTAATGGCTAGTAGCTATACATTTTGAAATGTTAAACCTACAATCGAGTTTATAACAAAAATATTCACTTTATGTAAATGTTGAACTTTCTGTCTTGAATTATGTCTTTTCTTGTTTGTAACATTGTGACAAGCCAATTGCAAATATCATGGAGCTCATCTGTAAATTGTTTAATTAGCTGTACAAACTATGTCTTTTTGTAACATGTGAAATGTAACTTGCAATTATTGTGGAGCTTTTCTCCCCGGGCCTCCACTGAAAACAGGCTCTTCCTGGCCTAGTGGACTTCCCTGGTCATCAAACTTAAATAAATACATTAAATAATTAAATAAATGTGGGAAAAAGTGTTTTACTTACATTTCCATCAATATAAGAACAGGAGAAACTACAGTGTGCTACAACTACTGCACAGACTGCCTGTGACAGAAATGTTTTTGGAATTCACAATGTTTAACTAGCCAAAATACAAAATTAACAGTAGCAGAGCCTTGCTGTAAAGAGGGTAACTGCAGTTCAGCTAAACTGCGCTCACAAATCCAGCACTAACTAAAACAGTGTTTCCTTGATTACTTACTGCTCTATATCAGCTGATTTCATGATGTGATCTTTTGTTGCCTTGAGTTTCCATGGTCCAAATGTGAAATCCTTTGTACTGCTCTGGAAGTAGTGTGTTACGTTTGCCATTTGTCACTGTGGAAGAAAAAAAATGAGGTCACCATTAACTTTTTCTACACAGCATAGATGAAGAAAGCAAAAATTGCTATTTCAAGCTCATCTACTTGCCAACCTGGAAAATCAGCTTGCCTGAAGACCCTTTCAGACAACTTGTGACATGCAGAAAGTATGAAATAAATACAGAATTAACCATCCCTTAGTTATTACTTAACACGGAAATGTCTCTTTACTATTGGCATGTACATTCAAAGCTCAAACATGCTATGCATATGTAGACTACAAGCTCTATGTATAAACATTTCAAAATAGTCTAAATACTATACTTACAAAATCAATGCAATTCCATAAAGAAAAGCAAAACTGAGTGAGACAGTACAATTAACATACATACACAGCATGTACAATTTTGAAGAAAAAAAAGTATGGTTTCAAGAACCTCCAGATAAATATAAAACAAATATGCAGGTTTCAGAACAGAATGCCACTCTCATTTGTAGTTTCTGAAGACTACACTCCTAAATAAACAAGGTCAAGAAATTATTTACAGTAGGGACTTCTAAGATGGCTGGTGAGGGAGTGGAATGTTGATTAGCGCGCCCCAGTGTCAATTCAAAGCCCTGACACTGTACTATGCATCTTACAGACTGCTAAGAGGTGACCAGTGTCAGGCATACAAGGTATCCTTTGACTCATTACTGATGGATTTACTGCACATCAGCAAGTCAATGTCCTGAGAAACACTGCCTAGGGAGCTAAACCTCTTCTGCAACATCAATAAAATGGTTTGGAGCAACAGATGTATCTCAGAGGATACCGTTGCTGTGGAACATACTGTCACAAAAGGAGATGCAGTCAGCCCAGCTATCTGGAATTTTGTAAATAATTATATGTCATTTGTGAATATCAACATGATTCATATGCTTGTGTAAATGTATTAGAACTGCATGTCATACAAGATGGTTTGTACAGACGTGTGCTGAAGAGGTATTTTACAAACTGCTGTTTAAAAATAGATTCACAGCATGCCCTGCCAGGAAAGATAATGTTTAAATGTATATATTTTAACAGTGGAAACTAGAAAACAAGAGGTTAACTTCAGAAAAATATCTGAAATTAAATTACTTTATGGCAGCAATGAGAGACGATGCCTAAAACTAGGAAACTTTCTGCATTGTCTTAAAAGTGTTTTATTGTTTTATGACTTCCAGCAAGTATAAAGATTTGAGAAAAAGCCCTTGTGTTTGTGTATGTATTTTCACAGGTAAATGCTACCAGCTGCATCAATGGTTGTTTTTCACCTGGGATAGAGTCAAATGACAAGAAATGACGTCATTCTGCAAGCCATCCCAGCAGTAATATTTGTGATACTAATTTGAGAAGTCTTAGTAAGAGAAAGTATTCTGTATTTGTCTTTGACCTGACAACATCAAGATCCATTCACCACATTTGCCTTGCTGCTCCAAGTGTACTAGGGTATAGTAACTCTCTTGGATATAGTCAGGAATATAGCAGAGCTTAATTTAGAGGCCTTATATGGGACTGCACTGTGATGTTTTAAATATTTCCTGTGATTTTGAACTCTGATGTAACTGTACGTATAAAATGAGTATTTTCTTGTTCTTTTATTATTAAATATATTTAAACCTTTCATTGTGGCTGATCTGTGTAGAGACATTTATGTTCTGGGAGTACTTGCATAGTTATTTAGTGACACAGTGTAGGCCACTCCTAATAGCCTTGCTCTTGGTCAAACTACCATTTGTATTGACAGTAACATTACACAGCAAGATAGGACACCCTTTGTTAAGGGCCTTAAAAGTAGCTGATAAAGAGGTGGCTGGTGGCAGTAATAACTACCTTATAGTTTGGGCAGAAGTGGGCATAGCTAGTAAACCTGTGCCAGCCTTTCCCAGGTGCGTGTGTGTGGACAGAAGTAGGCATAGCTAGTAAACCTTTGTCAGCCTTTCCCAGGTGTGTGCGTGTAAATAAAACCTCAAAAAGCATGTGTGTCAGCTACTTGGGCAGGACACTTAGCACTAGTTGGACAGAGAGGGTGCTGAAGGTCTTGGCTTGGTCCCTCAGCTGAGATTACAACTCTATAGATGTTTTATTGGAGAGTCTTATTGGGGATCTGGAGAAAAGAGGCAGAAACCAGCCCCGGACTGACTGTGGTCTCTGTGTGCTCTTAAGGAAAATTGCACTTGATGCAGAGAGCTGCATCTGGAAATACCGTGTGTGCACACGTCATCCACCAAATGTACGTCCCCCACTGCTGTCAGTGGTGAGGATCGAGGCTCCTTGACTACTGGGCCAGTGGTGGGGCATCACACATACTTCCCCATCAGGATAAAATAAAGCTCACTCCTGTCCACATTTAAGCATAACTTGGATCTATGGATGGGAAATAGAAAATTTACCCCAGGATTGCTCCCTGTACTACTACATGCTCTATCCCATGTATGGGTCTCCTCAAATTATCTAAGGTATAATCCCAGTTGTATATTACCCTTGATGACGATAATTATTGACCATGGGAGGAGCAAGGCCAACCTATAACCAAATGGGATGAGGTTATTTAGAGCACAAACATGGAAAATTGCTAGGCTTAAATAGCCTCCAAGGGAAGCGAGCCTAGCATTTGCCTATGAACCTAGGAGATGAAAATAAGCAACTATACACAAAAATCAGACTGCCAATCAGTAGGTATATGTAACCTGCAAAATGGAAATATATTCTCAAAAGAAGCATCATGTATAATAATGTTGAGAGTAACATTTTCAGAATGGCTGCTTTAACAAAAACATGAAATGCAAACAGTCCAACAATTTTAAGCAAACCGCAAAGAGTTTTCAATTATATTAAGAGGTATATGGTTCGAATAATACTACAGAACTCACGTCTGGATACAAAATGAGCACATGAATTTGAAAAAGAAAGGGTTTCATAGTGACTGTTCATCAGAATATCAGGAAGAAAAAGGGGAAATGTAATACTAACAAGAGGGAACCCGCCCCCAATACTGATGGAAAAGGAATAAAGTGGTAGATTTGTGATAGCCAAATATTACTGAGATGGAAGGAGTATTTACATCCCACCTACACTAACATTATAGAGCTTCAGAGATTTTTGGGAGAAATAAGCTTTCATCGGGGATTAGTATTTATAGGTAGAGACTGGAACCTGACGTTTCATGGTGAGGATGTAACATGGGGACCTAGAAGGGAAAAATACAAACATACCACAGTAGACTTCTGAAGTGGTACATGAGATTTTTGGTATGGTACATGTAAAATGAACTTGGGAGAGACTTTTACACATCATTCCCCAAAATATAATAACTGGGTAGAAATATTTCATAATGACATGTATAAAAGCTTAGAAAGTCAGGCAATAAATATCATACCATACACCAATAAAAATGAAGATAAAGATTTAGAGTAGTAATGTAAAAAAATAAACACTGACACTTTCTTATTCGTCTGGTAAAGACAACAACTTAAGAAAAGGGACGCAGTATGATTCAAGCATCATTAAGAAGGAAATAATTTTAGAAGGGATAGCTAGTGAGTGGTATAAAATGAATGTGGATTTGTTAAAACATGACGGAAACAAGATATGGGAAACTAGTAACTGATTATTTAGAGAGAGTTAAATAAATGCTAAAATATTGCTATTGCAGAAGAAAGGGAATCTCAGACAGCAAGAAATTGAGCAACTGCAGAATGAGAAAGGCAATATAAGGGAGTATTTGGACAATATGCATTAGTTTAGAAAAGTTGACATAGGCAACTATTTTAATAACTTAAGAAAAATCCTTTTCCTTTGTCTAATTTCTTGAAAGAGACATTGGAAAATAAATGATAACAAACTGAAGAAAATATCCAAGAGTAGCCACCAAACCACGATGCAGAAGCCAAAAAAATGTTTTATTGAAGACAAAAGCTCAAATCAAATAAACTGTGAAGCGCTTTTCGTTTGATCTATGTCAAACTTCTTCAGACAAACAGCAGCAATGATGTCATTTCCTTATATAATTTCAAATTGTCAGCTGATGAACAATCTAATGATGTAATTTCCTTTTCACATATTGGTTATCAGTAATGCGCCATCTACTGGTTGGTTACCAAAATAACTGGATGTTTTTACAAAATTCATTAAAAAGAGCACAAAAATTCATTTAACAAAATTCTAATAATAATATTCTGAAAAATGTATATAAAATATATTAAAAATCTAATTTTTTAAAAAATTTTATATAAGCATTAGTAAAAAATCTAATTACACACAACACTGTGCATCAAACATTGCAAACTTGTAAAGCATAATTCTGAATATTAATATTAATATATTAATGTATTTTTTCCCCTGTGGAACGCTTTAAGTTTTAATACTGGAGTGATAGATGTTCTCTCATTGAGACCTGGCCATGTATGAGATTGTGTCAATATTTGCCATCTTAATTCTTTCAGTTCTAATAAAACTGGCCAAGCAGACCTATCACTAATAGTAACATGATCTATAATGGCAAAACCAAAAGAATGAGAAGGAAATTCTTTTATATGCTTGGCTAAAGCATTATGTTTAATGCTTTTTTTGATGGCATAATCATGCTCATACAACCTACAAGTAAACATCCTCTCGGTTTTGCCTATATAAAATGCTGTGCATTGGTTGCACTGGGCAAGATACACAATCGCTTTACTTTTACAATTGTATGTGTATCTAATTCTATATGTGATGTCTCTGATTTTAAAAATAGAACCTGTGTTAATTTTATGACACCATTTACAGGCACCACATTTCACCATACCTCTGTTTTTCTTATTACGATCATAA
Source organism: Protopterus annectens (assembly GCF_019279795.1). Classification (NCBI taxonomy): domain Eukaryota; kingdom Metazoa; phylum Chordata; order Ceratodontiformes; family Protopteridae; genus Protopterus; species Protopterus annectens. The sequence continues at coordinate 378,117,272 of NC_056735.1, forward strand.
CAACCATATTTCAATATTTCTTTAAAAGATTTCCCTTTCTTATATACCACGTTCACTGTGTTGGGCAACATGTTGTGACACAAGTTGCCTTCCATAACAATGCTCCAATTACGAATCAAAACATCTTTTATAAGACTGTGATCGTAAGTGAATGTGGTAATAAAAGATTTCATGAATATGTTGTTTTGTTGAAAAGTTGTTCTAGTAATAGTAGTATGCTCATCATGTGAATCTGCCAGGTTGACCATGGGCTTGTTCAATATGGGTTTATAAAATCCAATTTGATGTTTAGTAACAACTTCCTGAGTCACTACATCCAGTAAATCATTTGGGTATCCCCTGCTCAAAAACATACATCGCAGATTGTCACATTCAACTAGAAATTCCATGAATGTAGTTATCATGCGAGCTGCTCATACAAGTGACCTTTTACCACTGCTTTCCTTTGTTGAAAAGGATGACAACTTGTGTAATGCAGAAAAGAGTTACTGTAAGTTTTTTTCCCTATAAATGGTTGCCGTGTAACATTTATCAAACTCATTTTTGACCAGATGGACATCCAAATAATTCAAAAAATCAAATGTTACTTCATAAGTAAATTTTAAAAATGTAGTAGTACTATTAATGTGTGCCAAGAATTCATTCAAAGAATCTAAACTACCTTTCCAAAAGATACAAATGTCGTCTTGGAACCTCTGATAAAATCTGATGAACTTGTTGTAGATACTAGAAAAGACATATGTCTTCTCCCAAAAGATCATCACAATGTTGGCATAAGCACCCCCACAAGAGGAGCCCATGGCAATACCACTTTTTTGGAGATAATAATGGCCATCATGGGTAAAGAAATTGTGGCTCAAAACAAGTTCAAGTAATTCCATAATTAAATTAGTTAATGTATTGTCAATTTTTTGTTCAAGTAAAATTTCACTTACCCATTCAAGACCAATATCTTGGGGAATAATATAAATCTTTTACGTCAACTGTGACCAAAATGTCACTAGTGCAATATTCTACTTCATTTACTTTTTCTAAAAAAGACCATGAGTCTTTACAAATATGTGCAAATTTCTGGATGATTTTTTTAAGTTCATAATCAACAAATTGCGCACTAGCTGACGTAATTGACTGACGTCCATCAATAAGAGGTCTCATTGGAGGATCCAGGCTGTTTTTATGTATCTTTGGTATTCCGAAGAAAACCGGAATTCTTGGTGTAATGACACGTAAATAATTATATTGCTCTATGGTAAATCTCCTCTCTAAAAAAATGTCGTTTAACTGTGAATATAGCCTACTGTAAGCCTGGTTTAATTCATTCAAAGAAACCTTAACATATGTTTCTGTATTTAAAATATTACATAATTTTTCATTATATGAATGTTGATTCATTATAACAGCCCCCCCACCTTTGTCCGGTTTCATAACTCTTACTTTGTGTGTTTTCAAATTATGTAGTGCAGAAAGTTCGATTTCAGATAAATTAGATTCAACATCAATGTGAGAAACCATGTTCTTATAATTAAGTAATTCATGTTGACAAACCTTCTCAAACAAAACTAAGTTGGGGTGCAAAGGTGGGTTGAAAGTACTACTTATATGAAACTTAGAAACATTATTCTGTAAATTATCTTGGTATAATAAACTAAAGTTTAATTTACGTAAAAATAATTTAAATCAATGATAAAAATCAGTAAAATTAAATTTAGCTGTTGGCACAAAAGAAATGCCTTTTGACAAAAAATTAGCTACATTCACATAAATCTCACAATCTGAAAAATTGTATACAGCAAAATCACCAGATGTATTAAAACAAATGTGGTTTGAATGGTTTGAACATGCGTCCATATCATCATTTTCACAATTAAAATTATCACATACATGATTGTCCACACCAGACACTATAGGAATTAAGTCCTCCATTCTTTGCTCTTTGGTCTGGCTCCCATATACCCCGCTGCGTCAGCGTAAGAACTGACTGACTTATTCTTTAGTCTTTCGGACCTTCTAATTTTAGGAAAATCATGTTGTGGTAAAAACGTCATGTGTCCATCAGAATCAAAATCATCATTATTATTAAGTGCGCGTTGACCATTATGGCTAGGTGTGCGTCTATTTTGAGGCACAGAAGGTTTAGGGTAAGCTACCCCATTAGCATATTATTTAAGGTCTATTTGTAATTTTTCTATTTTAGTTTGCTTCAACCTAGCCATATATTGGTCTATGGAATTATAAATTCGTGTCATTTCATATTTTACATTTTCAAAATACTTATCTTGTCTTATATTATTGTCTAAAATGTCCAAGTTTTTAACCAAAGTATCAATTTCAAGCTCATTGTATTTTATTATTATGAGCAAAAGTTCCTTACCGCATTTGTCGAATAATTGCAATAATTCTGTATGCATAGAAGAATTATTGACTACCCCCATAGGATATCTCCAAAATCGAAGTCCTTTGGAATGATGTTATTTTTCAAGCACTCTTTCAAATATGAATTTTCAAGCTGAAGTTTGCGACATCTAGCAAGCTTTAAATCGTATGTGTTTAACAAAGATTCAGATGTAGTATCTTTGGACGTGGGAGTTCCATTGAATGCAAATGAAGATTTTAGCCACTCATGTAAAATAGGTAAACTTTGATTTTTCCGCTTTCCATTAGGGTCGCTATGAACAGACCCATGCGGGAGTTCTTGATATTCAAGCTGAACACCTGAATGTGAAGCTACTTCAGGTGTACCACCTCGTTTGTTCTCTTTCAAACAAACTGGTGTATTATGGAAATCACCGCTGCTGCCAACAAGGTCTACTGGTACACCCTCTTGAACAAGATGAGGGGAAACAATGGTATGAACTTTGTTTTGCAAATTGTCCACTCGATGTGTTAACTGTAGAATTAAAGCAATTAAGTTATTAATAGACTGCTCAAGGCCATCCTGCGAACCCGTGGGCTGTACGGCTCCCTCCTGCTGAGATGCAACAGACATTGGAAAATAAACAATAACAAACTGAAGAAAATATCCAGGAGTAGCCACCAAATCACGATGCAGAAGCCAAAAAAATGTTTTATTGAAGACAAAAGCTCAAATCAAATAAACTGTGAAGAGCTTTTCGTTTGAGCTATGTCAAACTTCTTCAGACAAACAGCAGCAATGATGTCATTTCCTTATATAATTTCAAATTGTCAGCTGATGAACAATCTAATTATGTAATTTCCTTTTCACATATTGGTTATCAGTAATGCGCCATCTACTGGTTGGTTACCAAAATAACTGGATGTTTTTACAAAATTCATTAAAAAGGGCACAAAAATTCATTTAGCAAAATTCTAATAATAATATTCTGAAAAATGTATATAAAATATATTAAAAATCTAATTTTTTAAAAAATTTTATACAAGCATTAGTAAAAAATCTAATTACACACAACACTGTGCATCAAACATTGCAAACTTGTAAAGCATAATTCTGAATATTAATATATTAATGTATTTTTCCCCTGTGCAACGCTTTAAGTTTTAATACTGGAGTGATAGATGTTCTCTCATTGAGACCTGGCCATGTATCAGATTGTGTCAATATTTGCCATCTTAATTCTTTCAATTCTAATAAAACTGGCCAAGCAGACCTATCACTAATAGTAACATGATCTATAATGGCAAAACCGAAAGAATGAGAAGGAAATTCTTTTATATACTTGGCTAAAGCATTATGTTTAATGCTTTTTTTGATGGCATAATCATGCTCATACAACCTACAAGTAAACATCCTCTCAGTTTTGCCTATATAAAATGCTGTGCATTGGTTGCACTGGGCAAGATACACAATCGCTTTACTTTTACAATTGTATGTGTATCTAATTCTATATGTGATGTCTCTGATTTTAAAAATAGAACCTGTGTTAATTTTATGACACCATTTACAGGCACCACATTTCACCATACCTCTGTTTTTCTTATTACGATCATAACAACCATATTTCAATATTTCTTTAAAAGATTTCCCTTTCTTATATACCATGTTCACTGCGTTGGGCAGCATGTTGCGACACAAGTTGTCTTCCATAACAATGCTCCAATTACGAATCAAAACATCTTTTATAAGACTGTGATCGTAAGTGAATGTGGTAATAAAAGATTTCATGAATATGTTGTTTTGTTAAATGAATTTTTGTGCTCTTTTTAATGAATTTTGTAAAAACATCCAGTTATTTTGGTAACCAACCAGTAGATGGCGCATTACTGATAACCAATATGTGAAAAGGAAATGACATCATTAGATTGTTCATCAGCTGACAATTCGAAATTATATAAGGAAATGACATCATTGCTGCTGTTTGTCTGAAGAAGTTTGACATAGATCAAATGAAAAGCGCTTCACAGTTTATTTGATTTGAGCTTTTGTGTTCAATAAAACATTTTTTTGGCCTCTGCATCGTGGTTTGGTGGCTACTCCTGGATATTTTCTTTAATTTCTTGAAAGGTTGAGAAAAAGCTGTAGCTAAACTTAGGAAGCTCATGACTAGAAACACATGCAGAGATTCCCTATGGAGATATTAAACAGATTTTAAAAAGTTTTACAAACATTTGTATAAAGCAGAGGAATGAGGAAATCAAGAAAAAGCACAAATTAAATGCTTATGGACTTATGTTATCCCAAGAATAAAGGAAGCTGAGGCTCAATTAATAGCTAAAGCACGTAGCAGTAAAATAAATAGTAATGTATAATCACATTAAATGGGAGCATTTCCAGGAGCACTGTACAATATTCCTGAGAAATTTGAAAGTTATTAGAGGAAAGCTCGATAATCTGCAAGGCTTTGTTACCAATATTTAAATAAAAAAGGTGAGGTATCAGCAACTTAGAAGAAAGCTGCAGTGGTTATTACCTAAACAGGGTAAAGACCCTTCAAACCTGGCTTCACATATACCCACTGTCATTTTTAAATCACAATTATAAGCTGTGTTGGAATAGATGAATCGGGCAATTGTGTCCTCTTCCCCTCTTATTTCTTCTTTATTTAGAGCCATTAGCAAACAAAATAAGGGATTCACAAATTCAACGGTGTAAGTGGCACAGTGATAAAGTCAGCTTTAACATACAAAATGTTGTATTTGATAAATCCAAAAAAAGAACATGCTGGTGCTCAGGAATATTTTGACATTATTTTATACCTTGGAAAGACTTAAAACTAATGAAAGTAACCCAAAACAAAAGAAAAAAGATAAAACAAAAACTACAGTGTGTGGGTGCATAGTTTACCATACATTGGTATTTTTGGGCATGTATTAAAAAGGATTCTGTTATGGCAGCTAAGAATCTGAAGGAAGAAACTTGACAGAAGATAATACAAAACTTAAGAAAACAGGAAGCTCAGTTGAGTATATGAATACTAAGCTACAAGCTTTGAACTTATTTTAGTCCCTTTAAGTCAGGCTTATTTCTTATCAGCCAAAGCAAAAGTTGTAGACGGCAATTAATAGAGAGTTAAAGTAACAGAAGAGAAAAGAGTTAACTGGGACTAAGACAATTCTCATATAACAAGGTGGTTTAATGTAATCAGAATGGATACTGGAAAAGGGTGATGATGAAATTGGGGGGTGGGGGAGTTCAATAAATAAAGAAAAGAATTTCTGGATGCATGTCCTAAAGGAGAAATAAACAACCATATAGAATTATATTAATATAGCAATAACCCACGCCTGGGTGTGGGTAATGCTAAATTTACCCACGGTTGGCGTGGTTTGGTCCCGAGGGGAAGCCCGAGGGACCAAACAAAGCCAACCGTGGGTAAATTTAGCATTACCCACACCCAGAAGTGGTTATTGCTATTATAATGACATTATTTAAGAAAAGAAACTGTTACTTTTCTTAAATAATGGCATAGTATAATGCCTGTTTACTGCCCTTCCGCAGATGTCTGGCATCTGCGGTAGTTCTGATGTACCGCGCCGCGCAGTACATCAGAGTTGTGAGCAAAGCAACGGAGAAAGCAAGATCTTCGTTGCTTTTTATGTCTCGCTATGTTAAATGAGTTTAACATAGCGAGACAGTTTAAAATAAGCAACGGACATCTCCGTTGCTTATTTTAAAACTGTCTCGCTATGTTAAACTCATTTAACATAGCGAGACACTAAAAGCAACGGAGATCTTGCTTTCTCCGTTGTTTTAACATTGCCAAGCTATGTTAAATGGGTTTAACATAGAGACAGCTTTAAAATAAGCAACGGAGATCTCTGTTGCTTATTTTAAAGCTGTCTCGCCATGTTAAACCCATTTAACATAGCGAGACAGTGTTTAAAACGAAGTTATACTAATGGAAAAAAGTCCGGGCGACCGGACCTTTTTCCATTAGTATATCTCGATTTACAACGGGCACGCTGGCCAATCAGCGTGCACGTTTTGGGGGGATCATGGTATAATAAAATATTTCAAGTAGTAAACTAACATGGGAATTGAGAAAGTAGATTTTATATCAATAGAGATTGTCTGCTAGAAGGGATACAGAAAACAGGCATGAACAGCCTGTGATGTGCAGGTGGAAATTAGCAAGGTAACCAAAGTACTGACAGCAAATAACAGGAGAGAAAGGGAAGTGAGGGACGAGGCTAAGCACGATTCTGAACTGAAAGTTACAGATAGCATTCCCTTATCAAGGGTTAATATACTGGCAAAAGAAAAGTGGAAAAGAACAGGACAGTGCTAAGTCAAAGAAAGTTTGGTAGCCTTTTTTTGTCAAGTCTACAACAGAATAATATGTAAAACACAGGGATAATTAGTGGAGTGTATAAAATATTGTAGGATAACCAGAAGAATCAGAGGAGATCAAAAAAGGATTGGGGATGAGAATGGGAAAGTAATTTAAACAGTGGAAAGAAATTTATAGTCTAAAGTCAACTCAAGTATGCTATGAAGTCCAGAAGGTTTAGGACTTTTGCATGGAAGTGTTTGCACAGGTATTTTCTACCCCAATTAGACTTCAGAGGATACTTCCTCGGGTATACATCAAATGTTGGGGAGGTCTCCCAAAATTGAGGTAAGCAGAAGTGCTATCAAACAGCTTGAAAAGGGAGGCCCAAACTTTTAATGGTATGCACTTCAAGTTTTATTTGACTAGCCATTTTATGTCCTTCTTGACAGCTTGTTGAATATGGCTCCTAGTCAGTGTGTGTGTGAGAGCGCGCGAGAGAGACATTTTTTGGAGAATATAACAAGTTTGCAGATTAAATAAAAAAATAAGCAAGTTACCTACAGACTACTTTTGAAGAAACAGTATCAACCAAAGAAAAGATTCTTTTGAGATGGGATACATGCATAGTAAGTCCTAACTAAATTTTACTGCTACTGGCTGCAAAAAAGCAAGCAATTACAATTTGTTTCATTTCCATTTTCTAGTAATGGGTGTACTGAACATTGTAAAGATTCTACATCCAGTTTTTATCTCCTTTACAAAAGGGGAGGAGCAAATTTCAAAGAAATAAACAGAATGTCTGGGACCACTACTTACAGAATAATGCTTAGGAATTGTGAGGTTTACGGGATGGCAGCAACAGACCCATGTTGCAATTTAAAAGGGAAGAGAGAGGGCTAGCTACCTGGCAATGTAAACTGTGGGTCTAGATGATTGTCCCTGTTGAAGTGACACCCAGACCCCACGTTGAAAAATGGGAAATAGGGATTGCGGCTGGACGGATTTAATAAAGATTATTTAAAAAGGGGGTGTTTAATATATTTATTATTTTACATTTGTTTACCAGGAAAGTACAACTGGACAGAGGTCCTTTTTCAGTGGAGACTTGGGGAGAAAAGCTCCAGTTACAGGTAAAAACATTTACATAATTTTAACATTTGTTCACGACTCACTTTGAAATACAGAGATACACACAGTATACACACACAAGAGATATGAACACATTTAGAGATATACAGGGATTGCCAAAGACACTGTCATGATTGAAACAGTTAGTAATATTCTTGAGAGGTATTCAGTTTTGGATTTAAAACAGTTTCTATGACCACTAAGCAGTGGCGGCTCATGGCATCATACTGCAGCCCCCCCCCCCAGCTGTGTGAAGAAAAAGAAAAGAACACTCGTGTTGTACAATAACATATTTATAAATTAAAACTGGCTGACTTGTGCTGCAAAAACGAGACTGACTGACTCACAAAGTCCCAGAACTTGAACTGTGCATGCTCACTGCTTGGTGAGTTCTGGGTTTTTTTTTTTTTTGTAAAGCTTGACTGTCTCAGACTGCTGTAAAGGCAGTCCAGACTATGGAGAGTTCTGCATCAGTGTGTGATGCCCAGAAGTCTGTGTGGTAAACACACAGTAAAGTGGAAAGGGGGCGGACTGCTACATCTGCAATCACCTACGTGATACGAATGGCAGGATGGCTATTGATTGGTTCTCGCTGTTTTTTAGAAAGAGAGCGATAACCAATCAGTAGTAGCAGGCAGTGCAGGACAGGTACTTTTGGTTACTTGATACCGTATGGTATGCGGGTGTGCTAGTGCTACCATTGCCTAATGGTTAAGGTGTTTGCCTTACAAACACAAGGTGCAGGGTTTGAGTCTCACAAGGGATAATTGGCTAGGCTTACAATGGCCCGCAAGGGCAGATAGCTTAGTACTAATCTATGAATCTATGAATCTATGAATCTATGAATATGATTGCAAACAGCTTGCTTTGGGCGCTTGCTACAGGAAGGAAAGATTTCTGGATTCCTGACCTAGCTAGCAGCTACTTAAAAAAAGCCTACTTTACTTTGCTGTTCATGATGGAAACAGACAGTCTCAGTCAATCACTCATCATTCATTTTTTTGAGGTAAGTCAAAAGGATTTTGTTTTAGCTAATGTTAAGAAAATTTTCTTGTGCCTGAAGTAAATGACCCTGCTCTGGTAACCCTGTCTTGTACAGACTGTACCTCTCCCAATAATTCAATATTTTGAAACTAGATGGTGGTGTGCAAGCAACTTCATTTATTTTCTAAGTCCTCTGCTGAAAATCGGCTTGTTCCAAGTCGGACTTTCCAAGTGTTAAATAAATATTTGGTAGTCCTGTTTTTTTTTTGTTTTTTATTTAAATTTAACTTGCATACTCTTAGATGGCATTGATATCTTGGAAGGTGGCAGAAATGAATCGCACTGAAATCATTAAAACGATGTATGCAGCAAGGTATTTTTGAGTGGGTAATTATGCTAGGCAATAACACCCACTCAACCTGGTTAATACTTTACAGCTGTACTGTAGTATAGAGAGAGTATTTAACAAGGTAGTATGCTCTGGTTCTATTGTGGTGTTGTCTGATATGATGTACTTGTACAGTGCAGCACCTGTCTAGAGTGTAATCCCAAGAAAGGTGTGGAACACCAAGAAGCATTACCTTCATAGCCAGTCAAGAGTATAGGATCATAACAATGGCCAATAAACAAGGCAAGTGAAGCTTTGGGATGTGAGAAATACGTGGCAGGAGATGCTTGTAATATACACCCCTTTAATCCATAAGCCCCAGGCTAGTGTAGTTTTTAGGCTCAGGTACAACAACACTGGCTTTTACTGCTTGGGCTACTGACCTGCTAATGAATAGCAAGTATTTGGAATTTAATGGATCAATTACTGTTCATGAACTGGTTGAGACATCTCTGCTCCAATGCGAGGGAACCGATGGATCCGAATAAACATTCGACACCCTCGGCACCAGGACAGGCTCCAAAGGACCAGCATGGCTCGGAGGAGGAATAGTTTGAGCTCCGAAGCCATTTGGGTCAAAGCCGATAACGTTTTTGTCAAGGTCAGTGCCAATAACAGCTTCTGCACCACACGATCCACATCCAGATCTGACAGGCTGACAGAGGACTGACAGGATCGCACCAAATGTGATACCGACTGAAGTAATGGACTCTCAGTAGCTTCAGACACCGGTTGCAATACTGGGGACCAGCACCGAAAGTAAAAGATGGTCTGTTCCGATGGCAGTGGAGCCGAAGTCAAGGATTTCTTCGATTTCCACTTTGAGGACTTGCTGGATCCATCTTGGTCACTCAAAGCTTCCTGAAACGACAGTTTCAATGACCCACTGTCAATCAAGTTTCTCTTCCTCTCCTGTAAGGCCCTTGAGGAGAAGGAATGACCTATAGCACAACTGTCTTGTAAATGTAGGGCTCCTAGACAGTATACACAATTAACGTGGCTGCCTGTTACAGACATCTTTTGGCCACACTTTGGGCACTTTTTAAACCCAAACTTGGGGTGCTTGTCTTGGGTCAGCCATTGGAAACCTTGAGAAAAATTACTGTCACACAAACACAATTTTAACAGTAATTAGCTACAAGAAGCCTTAAAAAAAATCAGGCTAAGTCACACACACACAGCAGAAATGCAAAGGTCAATATATATACGTGTGTGTGACAGGAAAATCCTTTGCTGTCACCACAACTGTCTAACACACAATATAAGCAGACTATGCAAAAAAAATGAAGATAACACACTGTCTAAATATACTAGGAAATATCCAAGTCAGACACATTACTGTTAATACGAAAACTAGAACAGTAATTATAAATTTAAGCCTTTCCTAAAACAAGTGAAGGCTAAACACACTACAGAGAAAAAACACTACACACTAAATTTCTTATCAAAAAATGTGACAAAAGTCACTGACTAAGCACACTCTATTAACTAGCAAATTTTTTAAACTAGGCCTAAAACAAGAGGCCACTAGAAGATTTTTATAAAACACTAAGGGAAGGGACTAAAATGCAGTAACACACACTATAAAGCTGTAAGAGCTTTGTAAAACTATCTAAAGTATTCAATCTAAATATCAGTAATAAAGAAGTAGAAAAAACAGTTTACTGGCCCGAGCTAATGCAGTACCTCCGATCTATTGCAGCAGCAAACTAGATCTGGGAAAATTCCAGGTGCATCATGGATAGGGACTTGGCCTCGAGCTATTTGGAAGACCTCGAGCTTTGCAACTGGCCATATCGGAGCCGAGGGATCTGCTCCGAACCCATCAGTAAAGAATGAACGGCGAGATTGTACAACTTCACATGGTGTATTTTGACTAAAAACAGTTGGATGAAGCTGGGTAAACAAAAGTAAAATAAATAATAATATAATATGCATTTGTGCAATGTGAGCTGACACACAAGTTGTGACTAATGTTCCTGCCAGCTAAGTGAAATTGCGGGGGGGGGGGCTGTTTTTGAATGAATCCAGTTGACTGGCCCTGCTCTCTACTGTTGTAATTCTGGCTTTGCAAGATTAATGTGTATTTTGGTAAGGTCAGTCATACAAGCCTGTGTCAATGTTTCTCAGAACCACTGGCACATTAGGCATTGGAGTGACCTGGAACTGTGAATAATAAATTAAGATAGTACAGTGGTACTTCTGATGAATCTTACTTTTCACTTGGATTTGTACAAAATGAAGACTGTTTGATACAGTGCAATGTATGTTTACATCATGTGTACTCATGACAGTTTCATACAGTCAAGACCAAACTATTTTTTTTACTGTTTAGAGATGTTTTGGTTTTTGTGCGGATATATAACCTAAACACCTCATTAGCTCTGAAATGTGGTTGATTTAGTCTAGTATTTGGTAGACTATTTAGCATATGCAATAATGATTGTGCTTACCATTTTACATAAAATAACTGCTCAATCAATGTTGATCCAACTGTGCCATAGCTCCACCCTGTGAAGTTAACCCCACCCCTTTCTACTTGGCCCCACCCCATGCAAGTGTCTCCTGCAGCCCCACTTTGATTTTAAGTCACCAGCCGCCACTAAGTAGAATCCTAGATGCATTATTTGTATAGTATGCAGGTTGGAAGGATATTGAGGAAGGAAGGGTTACAAGCTGTCAAACAGTGAGGTGCTGGCTTATTAGATGTAGGACAAAGAAGGGAGAAGGAACAAAAGAGGGGTAGTGTAGTGACAGACTATGATGAAAGTAGGACAGAGTAGGGAGAACATATATTTGCAGTGTGTGAGAGAGAGAACGTAGTAAAGAAGAAGGGAGCAGGACAATAAAGGATGACATAGTAATAGAGGCAGGCTACTTGAAGGAGGTGTTGAGGTTCAAGGGTTAATAGGAGAGGATAAGGAAAGTTGAAAGAGGGGTTAGTACCAGTGGGTAATATAAGTTTCGATCATGAACGTCCTTTAGATCTTGTACTTCAACAAATAAGAAATTTTGGTTCCGACATGCATATCACAGAATGTGAGCAGACAATCGCAAGCAGCAACTTGAATTGAAGAAGGAAGACTGGGTGGGAACAGCAGGGGAGTAAACTGACTGGTGACACCACACTATTTAGAGACTGCAATGGTGCTGAAATACAAAGCCTCCTGTGCCAAGAATCTACATGATTGTTTAAATAAATGCATTGAGAAGGCTGTCTCCACCTAAGCCAAAGACAGCAACAAATTCAAACCTCCACAACAGCCAGCTAACATAAAATTTTACAAAACAAGGAGGAACCTGCTTATATTAACGTGTAAGGCCAGAGCCTCTCATCACAAAGAGAATATAAAAAAATATAACAAAAATGAAGGCAGCAATTAAAACCGGGAAAGCCTCCTATGAGTGCAAGCTTAATTCTGAGGCTAAGGATAACAAGTCCTTCTTCAGTTATGTTAAAAAAGACTAAGGAATAAATCACATCATTGTTCAGAACTGATAATGTCACCTCTTATTCAAATCCTAAGGGCACCACCAACATATTGGCTGATAAGTTTGCTGAAAATTTCTCCCCTGAAATGATCATCCCCATCCCAAACATGCCAGAATCCCATCACCCCCCCCCCCCATTCTCCAAGGATCATATCCTTAAAATGTTATCCAAGACCAAAATTACTTTTTCAATGGGTCCAACATTCTGGTCATCTTATAGTCTCAACAAAGCCCTTGATGATCCCCTCCTTAAGTTGTTCAGCCTACATTTTGCCACAGGCTAGGTTTCAAATCAATAGCACACTTCATAATATTGGCTCACTATTGACCCAAGCAATTATATACCCATTAGCCTTACTAGTCTCATCTGCAAATCCATAGAATGCATCACTGACCTCATTAACTAGGATTAAGTTTATCAGGTGCGGCCTACAGCACTTCACATTTGTCATGCCTCCTCAATCTTGTGAGCTCTTTCCATGGTCTGTGTGATCTTTTCAAAAATGGTCACACTATTCACAACGATTACCTGGACCATTGCAAAAACAGCTGATAACATACCACATGACAGGTTTGCAACTAAACAGAGTTCCCTATGTGGTATGCCAGATTACAAACTGGTTCAAGGACACAACAGAGGTCGACAGGGTCAGTGATGCCGCCTTAGTTAAAGAAAAGGTGACCAATAGCATTCCCAGTGGGTCTGTATTCGGCCACCTCATTTTTAGTGTTTACTTCTATCTCAACACTAACCACGATCTCTGGCCAAGTTCGCCAATGACTGCAAGTTGGGTGTACAGTGGATATAAAAAAAAAAAAAAAAGTGTACAGACCTCTGTTAAAATGCCAGATTTTGTGATATAAAAAATGAGACCACAATAAAGCATTTCAAAACTTTTCCCACCTTTAATGTGACCTATAACCTGTACAATTCAATTGAAAAAAAAAATCTATTAGGGGAAAAAATAAAAAAAACATACAATAAGCTATTTGCATAAGTGTGCACACCCTTAAGCTAATACTTTGCTGAAGCACCTCTTGATTTAATTACAGCATTCAGTCTTTTTGGGTACATGCCTGCCATCAATTAAAGAGACTCTGATTAACCCCAAATAAAGTTCAGCTGTCCTAGTAGGATTTTCCCGACATTTACTCAGTTGCCTGCTACAGCAAAAGCCATGGGTTGCACAGACCTTTCAACAACGGGATCCTTTTGATGCTTTGTAAGCCATCAGTCAGGAGACGGGTACAAAAACATTTCCACAGCACTGGATATACCATGGAACACAGTGAAGACAGTCATCAAAAAGAAGAGAAAATATGGGACAACATTGACATTGCAAAGAAATGGACGTCCCTCCAAACCTGATGAAAAGATAAGAGGAAACTGGTCAGGGAGGCTGCCAAGAGATCTACAACAACACTGAAGGAGCTGCAGGAATTTCTGGCAAGTACTGGTTGTGTAATACATGTGACAACAATCTCCCATATTCTCCATATGTCTGGATTATGGGGTAGGGTTGCATGATGGAAGCCTTTTCTTCTTACACAGAAAAACATCCAAGACCATCTAAAATTTGAAAAACAATACATCAAGTCTCCCAAAAGCATGTGGGAAAATGTGTTATGGTCTGATGAGACCAAGGTTGAACTTTTTGGCCAAAATTCCAAATGTTATGTTTGGCGCAAAAACAACACTTCGCATTAACAAAAGAACATCATCCCTACGGTAAAGCATAATGGTGGCAGTATCATGCTTTGGGGCTGCTTATCTTCAGCTGGAATTGGGGCTGTAGTCAAAGTGGACGGAATTATAAACAGTTCCAAATACCAGTCACTTTTGGCCCAAAACCTTCAGGCGTCTGCTAAAAAGATAAAGAGGAATTTCACCTTTCAACATGACAATGACCCTAAGCATACATTCAAATCAACAAAAGAATGGCTTCACCAGAAGAAAATTTAAGTTCTGGAATGGCCCAGCCAGAGATCAGACCTAAATCCAATAGAAAATCTGTGGGGTGACCTGAAGAGGGCTGTGCACAAGAAATGCTCTCACAATTTGACAGATTTGGAGAGCTTTTGCAAGGAGAGTGGGCAAGTATTGCCAAGTCAAGATGTGCCATGCTGATAGACTCCTATCCAAGAAGACAGAATGCTGTAATTAAATCAAAAGGTGCTTCAACGTATTAGTTTAAGGGTGTGCACACTAATGCGACCAGCTTATTGTACGTTTTTTATTTTTTATATTTTTCCCCCAACAGATTTGTTTTTTCAATTGAACTGTACAGGTTATAGGTCACATTAAAGGTGGGAAAAGTTTTGAAATGATTTACTGTGGTCTAATTTTTTATATCACAAAACCTGGCATTTTAACAGGGGTGTGTACACTTTTTATATCCAATGTAGTTGTCAAATCACCAATTAAAATTTGCTTCAAGTGGAATTATCATGAATTAACACATGGTGCAATAAGAAAGAGATCAAGCTAAATGCTAAGAAATGCAATATTATTTTCTATTGAAAATCAAATGCTGCCACCTACAGCACCCATGACATCCCACTCTCCAAGTCTCTCAGAGATTTGGGCACCTAGGTAGATGGCTCCCTCTGCTTTGATCACCATTTGGCAAATAAGGTAGGAAGTCCTTGTATACATTACAACTAGTCACCAAGAAAACTATAACTTATTTTATACTCTGCCCTGGTTAGATCCACTAGAAAATATAATGGACCCTCTGGCATCTCCATTATTAGACAAAACATAAAAAAGACTGCAGAGCTTCCTAATAAAAAGGATATCCAGTTTTAGCTATGTATGAGGAAAGGCTGCAGTCAACTCACCCTGCACGCAGTGTCACAGACTCAAAGTGAGACCTACGCCTAGCATTCCATGCCCTCAAGGATTCCAAGACCTCCTTTTTTTCTCGATGTGTTAAACAGTACAGTCAATAGAACAGTCCGAATCTACAACAGAGAATAAATCTGAAATGGAGAGATCACCCATGATCACCCATGGAATAGACTACTTGCATGTCAAGCAATACAATTCATTGTCTGCCTTTATACATAGTTTAAGGATGGATAGCTTAGAACACACACTAGGGCTTGCAGGCCTTGCCCTCCTTGAAAAAGTTACAGCCTTAAAAGTTGGGATTCACTAAAGCAAGAGCTTAGAGGCCTAGTCAAAATGAAGACTAAGAAGACAAAGGAATATAGAAAACATCTGATCAGGGAAGATTAAAAAGTTGTAGTATGGTATAGAAAAGAACAGCAGATCCAAGAGCCTAACAGACAGATGGAGGAACCTCTGGACAGCATAAATGAATACAGATGCATGACAGAGTAAAGATTTAATATCCCAATCATACAGAAGTTACTAGCACAGAATCTTAGAAGTCAAAAAGTACAAATAATAAATCAATAATCAAAAGAAACCTGGTCACAATGAAAATAAAGGGATCTCAAGGCCATCTTCTTCTTTTGGCTTTTTCCCCGATTAGGGGTCGCCACAGAGGATCACCTGTCCGCTCATGATTGGCAGTGGAGTTTTATGGTGTCAAGTTGCCAGCCCGGCACCCAACCTTCCACAGAAGGCACACACACGCACGCATTCACACCTAGGGCCAATTTAGAGTGTCCAATCCATTTTGGGATGTGGGAGGAAACCATAGCACCCGGAAGAAACCCACGCAACCACAGTGAGGACATGCAGACTCCACACAGAAGGCACCCCAGCCGAGGATCGAACCGGAGAACCTCTTTGCTGTGAGGTGACAACACTAAGCGCTGCACCACCGTGGCCGCCCTAAAGGGATCTCAAGGTCATATTAAACAAAAAATATAATGAGGAGTTTCTATAAGCACTAAAAGAATGAATGTGTAGAAGCAGATGGGAGGACACAGGACTTCCTGAGGACTCTGCACTTGCAGAGAACAGTAGAGACTGGAGCGGTGGGGGAGAGAAGAGAAGGAAGTTGGGGGGGGGGTTCTTATTAAGGAAAAATGGTACAGAGGAGAATAAGGATGCGATTTAAAGTTTGGAAGTAGAAAATCCCCAGTTCTGGATGGTATACCTATAATGGATTTGGAAACTGAAAAAGTAAAATTACAAGATAGCATTCTAGAATGCTATCAAATAGCTTTTGAATCATGGAAAAGGGGCAGTAGAGGCAGTGCTTCCACAGAAGGATAAGGATCTGACAAGACTCTGGTTTCTATAGACCAATGTAAATTCTACATTGCGACTGTAAAATTCTTCATGACAGTATGAGCTACAAGGTAGCCAACACAGGATAAGAGGGGAACCAGGTCTAGACTAATATGGATTCACAGAGGACAGATAATTTTACTAACGTTGATATTGGACAATATTTGTATTACACAGAGAATTCAAAAAGACGCTGAACAAAAGAATAACCCCATCAGAGCAATAGTGAGGGTTGACTATGAAAGATTTAACAGGGTCAGTTGGGAATTTGCATGCACAATATCAGAAGCAAACAGTATCTCAGAAGAAAAGCACTGAGTTAATAATGGGAATGTACAAAGGTTCAGAAGCATATACAAAAAACTGAGGGTCCTTAAAAGGATTCAGTTTAATTAGGGGGAATCAGGCAATACTGTCCTCTCTCTCCCCTTTACTGTTCACATTATACCTAGAATCACTAGCTGCAAAGATTATAAGTTAACTTATAGTTAAATGGGCATCAAGAAAAAAAAAAAGTTTTTTGACAATATAATGTTATACCTAGCAATGCCAAAAGCAGATCTCCTAGCTTTGTTTTTGCTGTTAAAGCAATTTCAAAAGCTCTCAGGATACAAATAAGTGGAAAAAAGTGACTGCAGAGAATTACTCACCTAGACATGCACTAGTACAAAATGATCCACTCTTCTGGGAACAAAGATGAGGTACTAGAGTACATGGATTAAGAAGGAAGTGGAATTTGCAGAGAAGAAAATGAGGGCAGAGCCTAAACAAAAAAAAACATTTGCAAGATTAGGTTATGGAAAAAAGAAATGGACACAGACAACAAAACTCAGGTATAAAAATGCTGTTGGTCCCACTGGTGCTTTTATATGGGGCAGACATATGTTTACTGACAAAAAGATAAGATCGTGCATGATATTAATAGAGAAGTGAGAACATTATTTTGCGAGAACCGACAGAGTCAACTGGGCGAAAATGGTCCTGCTGGTACAGGAAAACTGGGAACACTATAACTGAAAGGATAGGTTAAGGCAGCACAGATAAGGTTAGCATACTTGGTCCATGCAGGTAATTATACAACCCAAGTGCAGACTTAATATGCAAAGCAGAGGCTTATACTTTGCATGCAATCAGACAGAATGGCCATTGGTTATGACTGAGCAATTATGATGGATGCTATAAAGTTGAAACTAGAGACAAAATGGAAAACAAATACTTAATGGAATTGGACAGGCAAAGATGGGATGGAGAGAATTAATACAATTTGAACTTACCTGGTTACTGTCTACACTAATACTGATAGTTTTATTCTGCTGTCGCTTTGCTAGCTCCAGGTGCTACCCTCTCTATACACCCTTGCTGCAGTCGGGTTGACTCCCCTATCCTACCCCCATCCCCACTCACCCCAGGATAGATTTCCTTTATTCCTAGACAGGTTCACCTTCTGCTTACCCTCCAATCAGCACTACACCTACACTTTTCAATATTACTTCATCCATTATCTCACCATTGCTCCTCCCAATATACCTCGATTTCCTTGCCCTTCTGCACTTAACTTCCATCAACACAATACACCACAATTTAAAACCTTTACAATACACCGCAATTTAAAACCTGTACTTATCACCTCCACCATAAGTCCACCTACACCCACTGACCACCTAATTCAACCAGGGCTAATTGCATTATACAATCATTCTGCTACCACATTTAAACTAGTAACTGAAGCAAATACTAAACTTAGCCTAAACTCTATGCAAACATCCCATACTTAAAAGAAAACTAATAACCACAAACCTACCTCTCAAAGCAAAACTTCCGGGGTTCAACCCTAAATCTCACAAACCAACAAATCTCTCACCATACCAACCATTAACCTGCAAAGTATCAGGGATATAATTCTAGACTTCCATGCCTGGATTTCACACAGTAGGCCACATATTATAGCAACTACAGAAACCTGGCTTAAACCATGTATAAAAAAGTCAGAATTTCTACCACCTGGCTACTCCTGCTTAAGATACAAAGACCCAGTAAAAAGTTGGAGGTGTTACATTAATTTAACACAAAGTCATTTCACATTAGTACTATATACCAACCACACCCCACAATTTATTTATTTATTTGCAGTCTGTTTGCCAGGATGGACTATTGGGCCACGAGGAGCCTGTTTTCAATGGAGTCCTGGGGAGCAAAGCTCCAAAAAGTACAGATATTACAGTATACAAGGTTACATGATATGATAATTATAAAACTACACAGTTACAAAGTTACAAAAATTGGCATTTGCAAGAGCAAATTAATCTGATGCATTAAAAATAATTAATTTCAGACAAATTAAAGTTCAATATAGAATGCTAGTTCCTGAAGTTTTAATGCTAAGCATTATAAGACTATAGGAGGTTGTTCACAGATTAGCTGGCTTGTAGAGAGTATTAACACAGTCAGGGAAGTTATGTAGGATGGGAGCAATTCGCATCTGCCAAAATTATTACAGCAAAGAGCTCTGCATCATTGGGATCTATATCCCACCAGGCAACAGTATACCCATCCCAGAACAAACCCTTGCCTGGAATTCAAAAACCTTTACCAGTGAGACAATTATCCTTGGAAATGTCAACATAGATTGGACAGGGGTCACAAAAAAAAAGCAACCCTCAATAAATAAATCTATTCAATTATACCCAGCTTATCAAAAAAGTAACTAGACCCAACAGAGTAACAACTGGTGGTTCCATCATAGACTGGATATTAGTCTCACACACAAAGTAGTTTCAGCAGGGACTCGACCTCAAACCCCAAGTGATTACCTCCCAGCATACATAATTAAATCCATCCTAGCCCCCCGGCCAACACCAGTACAGACCAACTAGAAAGATCTCCAGTTTCAACCAAACTCCTCTAAATGACACCCTGGCACAAGTAAATTGGAGCATTCTCAAAGTCCTCCCACTACACGGAGCTTCTGAATTCTTTAATTCAACCTTCTTAGATATTCTAAACAATCTAGCCCCCACACGGCAAAAACAAATTAAAAAACAACAATGCTACCTGGCTTACTCATGCCATAAAACAGCGGATGTCTAAAAGAGTCAAAATGTTGGAAGCTTTGGCAAAAGACCCTTAATACCTCCTACAATTCAAACAACTTCATAAATCAAGCAAAATGTGCAGCAGTAAAAGACAAAAAACAATTTATTTAACCAAAAATGCCATAAATAAAACCCTAAGAAATTTTGGAATTGCATTCCATTCTCCTATCCTTTGCTGAAGTTCTAGCTCAGAGTCTGCCTGTACTGCTACATCGTCTACATGCAGCTTTGTTGATCCCTCCCCTCCAATCTGTTTGTTAATGTAGTCCATCACCAGTAAGAACAGCAGTAGGCTCAGAGCTGAACTCGGATGTACACCCACCCCCACTGGGTCCTTGTACATAGCCTGCACTAATTCTACCAATGTTTCTGGGACTTCAAACCACCGTGGTACTACCCAAATCAGCTTTCTTGGGACCTTTTCATATGCTTTCTTCAAGTCTATGAATGCCCAGTTGGACTCTCTCCCAATCTCTAGCTTCAAGTATCTGTCTCAATATAAACAAACAAACATCGGGTCAATTGTGCTGCATCCTGATCTGAATCCAAACTGCTCACCTCCCATTTTACATTCTACTACTCTGCGTATCCATTTATCAATCACCATCTCCAGAACTTTCATGCAGTGTGATAGGAGTTTGATGCCAATGTACTGCCCACAGTTGTGCATGTCCCCTTTGTTCTTGTACAGTGGCACGAGTATGCTTATTCTCCAGTCATCTGGGATACGCCTCTCTCTCCACACTATTAGTACCCTCAGGAGCCACTTCTCCCCTATCTCACCCATCATCTTTATCATATCTGCTGTGACCTCATCTTGAGCCTGCTGCTTTCCCTGACAATCTTCCTTAGTGCTGTTCTTACTTCTTCTAGGGTGGGCTCCTCTTCTCTCATCGTAGGCTATTTCTGGGGCAGTACAGCTTCTGTGGGGTTTTCTTCGTTCAGAAGCTGCTGGAAATGCTCCTTCCATCTGCCTTTGATTTCCTCTGGACTGATGAGCAGGTTGTTGCTGGCATCCCTTATGAAAGGTGTTTGACTATCTTCTTTACCTTTCCATCTTTGTCTTGCAACCTGACAATTTCTTTGTGCCCCTTACTGAATCACTTTCCAGAAGTTGGTACAGTGCCTCCAATGCCCTATTCTTTGCTATTGCAACTTCTTTCTTGGATTCATTGTTAGCCAACCAGTAGTCCTTCCTAGCCTGGTCAGTCTTTTCTATCTCCCACGTCTTCCTGCACTCTTTCTTTTGAGGACTTCCTGGACTTCTGCATTCCACCACCAGCTTTCCTTATGTAACTTATTTCCATACATGGCTTGGCCACATATCTTTTCTGTAGTCCTAACACATGTTTTAAGGCACTGTCATTCTTCTACAACTCCACCTATTTTCCTCTACTTGGGGTGCTAGAGCCCTGAGTAATTCCTTGAACTGTTGTACTTTCTCCCCAGTCAACTTCCAGGTCTTCAGCCTGGTCTCTGCTGACCTTAGAGCCTCCTCTGACCTCTGCTTGCAGCTGATTGTGACAACTAGTGGTTTATGCTGTGTGCCAACTGTTTCACTGGGGATGACTTTGCAATCATGGATTCTACCCCAGTGGCTTTTCTTTACTAGGAGGAAGTCTACCCGAGTTGCATGTTGACTACTCTTGTATGTGATCTTGTGACTCGCTCTTTCTGAACCATGTGTTGGCTACTATCAAGCCATTTGCAAGACAGAAATCTAGAATGGCTTCTCCTACTTTATATCCTCAATTCTCTATAAAACATTTTGGTCATTGATAAATTGCTTATTTTATATGTTTCCTTTATATTTATTTATGTACATATCCAAGTTTTTCTGTCTATGCTGATATTTTAGTTTATTTGCAACAGTGTATGATAGATCCTGGTCTCTTCTGATACTGGCCATTGCTTTTATCACCTCCATCTTAAGAGTAGTTTTGTTTATCTATTCCCTCTTCTGTACTGTTGCAGCAAAACTTGTCAACTGTTTTTTCTACATTCAATACTTCCATAAGTGCATTTGATTTCTCCCCTTCCTTTCCCTTACTGCCCTGTGTTTTGTGGTAAGACTTATTAATTTAGCTGCACAGCAATATATCCTATTTACTTCTTTTATACTGGTCATGATTACTGTGTTCATTTGTGTTATAAAACTTCTAACATTTTGAATCTTATTTACTTTCATTGATATTAATATGTCTAACATATCTATTAAATCAAGCAATTCTTCTCTTAGATCATTTTCTTCTAAACTAAGGGCACATTCTTTGTGCTCAGTTTCCTGAGGGCATTCTACAGAAAGTTCCAGAAATTTCACTCTGTCATCCATTGCTTTTTCATAAGGGAACTCACTGGCCTATCACTCCGCAACATTAATTGCATCAGAGTTGCTACAGTTCCCTGTTCCTTCCTTTCCTGTGCAAATCCAACTGAACTTTTGTACTGGTTACTAGTTTCCTGCTGAGGCTCCAAAGTATCTTCGTATGGCAACCAATCAGATGCTTCCTGTTCCACTGGTTTCTTCTTAATTTTGGAATTTATTATTTTATCATGCTGTGATGAATGCAGGTAATCCATAACTTCAGCTTCTATTTCTTTAACTTCTCCATTACTAATCCTCTCCATTACTAATCCTCTTTTCTACTTCCCCCTTTCTTATCATTTGTATTCCAAAATTTTCCATATCTGTATGCCTTTGCCTATATTTCTCTTCAAATATCTTCGGTGGTGCTTTTTTTGTGTCGATTAATTTTGCTTTCTCCTTTGCATAACTAATGCACCATATTAAAATTTCTTTCTTTCCCATCTCTGCACTTCTTCAGATATCGCCTACTCCTTACGATTCTCCTTACTTGGGGGACTCCTTGTTCCATCATGCTGTGACATAACCTGTATTAGGCTTGCTACACTAGATCCTTCACTTCACGTGTTCCATTACTTCAGCTTCTACTTAACTTCTACTTTACTAATCTTCTGTTCATTTCCCCTTTGTGTTCTTATTTTTTTTATTCTGAAAATTTCCATATTTCTGCGCCTTTGCCTATACTCTCTTTGGATATCTTTGGAGCTGTTTTTGTGTATTAATCTGGCTTTATATCAGATCTTGCTTTCTTTCCCCATATTCCTTTCTTACAGCTTTCAAAAATCTCTAGATTTTTTCTTTATTTTCGCACTTCCTCAGTTGCTACTTTTTCCAAACGAACCAAGGTTTCTTGGTCGGGTCTGTATCATATCAGCGAATCGCACAAATTGCAAATGCTCATAATATCGAACGTACCACACCTCAAAGTGATTTTTCCGAGATCACGATACAGTGAAGAATGGGATATTTGCCCTTCCTCACTGTAGTACGATCTCTGAGTTGGAATATATATTTAGGAAGTTCGAGGTCCGGTGCATTCGATATTATGAGCGTTCACAATTTGTGTGATTCGCTCATATGATATAGACCCCTCTTGGACTATATAATGTTTTTCACGAATCTCTTGTATTAATAAATACAAATTTGCATTTGAAGCTTTTAACAGTTTTTCTTGTGCAAGTATTTTTCTTTCCTCTAATCTCTTTCCTAATCTTTCTGTATATCTTCTGCCTGGAAATTCTGGGATTTTTGCATAATCAATGCATAATTTCTTTCTTATCTTTATGCCTCTTTTCTGGCCTACTACTTCCTTCTACAACAGGGGGGGGGGCATCCTCCCCCTAGGCCTGGCCCTATTGTAGGAAGGTTTCCGTGTCTTGATGATCCTACACTGTCATTTCTTTCCATTCCTGGCACCAGTACGTGCCTACCAGGATTGGGTGCTTTTTTATCCTGGGTCTTGTGCACTCAGCTATCTTTTTTTATTTTTTTTTTAACTTACTGCTGTCTGTGATATATGCTATATAAAATACAGTCTCTATATCAGTGTTGTCTTGGTGAAATTTTGTAAAAATGGGGTACACTTCATAAAGGTATTCAGCAAGACTTGAGGATGAATTCCAGAAATACTATTCTCCTTTACTTGTTGATCATCTCGCCATTCAGACTTTTTTTTTTTTTAACTTCTTTGTCTTTTGGGTTTCTAATACCATGACGGGAAGTTCATGAAATTAGTATTGTTTCAGTCTGAATTTTTTTACAAGACCCATTGCTCCTACTACAACTGGAACTGTCTGGGTATCTTTCTTACACATTGCTCTTGTTTCTGTCTTCCACTCCTGGTATTTTAAGACTTTGTGTGCCTCTGTACCAAGACACTGTAGTCCCTGGGTGTAGCAATTTCAATGATCAATGCTACTTTTGTCTTCTTTTCATGAACTACTATATCTGGTTTTCTTGCATCTATTTTTTGAACTGCTGGTAACGGATGACGCCACATGATATAAACTTCATTTTCTATGATGCTTTGTGGTTCATATTTCCAGTGTTTTTCAGCTACTTCAATATTATAAATGTATGCATGATCCCCAATACAATAGTCTTCCCACATTATTATGCCCTTCAGTATACAGCCCTCCTGCCATTAGTATAATCACAACCAGTAACAAGATGTGCAACTGTTTCCAATTCTGCTGTGGTTGTGGAGTGATAGGCCAGTGAGCTCCCATATGAAAGAGCAATGGACGACACAGGATGAAACTGAACAGAATGTGGCACAGTAAGATGCTCTGGAACTTTCTATAGAATGCCCACAGGAAATGGAGAACAAAGAATATGCCCTCAGCTTAGAGAAAATTATAAGAGCTGCTTGATTTAACTCATTACATCCGAGTGATGCATCCAGGAGCATCTGCAGTTAACTCCTACTGATGCCTCTAGGCATCAAATATTGCTTGTTCATATTTGCATCAATAATTCCAAAGCCAGTACAAGGTTTTAAGATTTCATCTTAAAGCTTACACAATGGCAAACCAACTGCATTACCATTTGACCTGTGTCTAGTGCAGTAAATAACAATCCAAAACACTTGCGGAAGAATGTAAGTCCACTCCAGATACTGTAGTTCCTTTACTTTAATGTAGCACAAAAATAAAAAAAATGATTTTACCTGAAGAAGTCTCATCACCAGGTGGGACTAAAAGCGCTTTGTGTTCACAGTTGTTTTATTATCTACTTTAATATATACATTTTTTTATTTTTGTGCTACATTAAAAGTAAAGGAACTACAGTATCTGGAGTGGACTTACATTCTTCCGCAAGTGTTTTAGCTGTTGTTTGGTCTAACTTTTCCTGATTAAGTGCAGTAAATAGACATTAATTGTTTTAATAATTTATATAGATATAAATGTTTCACCTTTTTCTAAATATCTCAACAACCAAGTAACACAGGCAGAACTCCTTAACTTCATAGGAATGCTCTCAGTGAGAGGAATAAAATGCTGCTGATAGTATGTGCGCAACTTGAGTGGTTGCCGAGTATGTGTGCAACTTGAGTGGTTGCCGAGATATTGTAAACGGTTTACAAAATATTTACAAAGTTTAACAGTTACTGTGTTGACTGCAACTTATAAAACCTAGTTTAAAACCTAGAACCTAAAGAATACTACCACTATAAAAATAGTTTGTGCTTAACAGAGTTTGCCATTTACACCGGTTTCATAACCAGTACGATTCTAGAAATACAAGCATTTTGTTTGAAAAGTGAGGACATAATTTGATTCTGTCAAAAGGCTTAGGCTCTAGCCATTGGGAGTTACACTGCAAACTTGCTGAGCTCCATTGGAGTAAAGGAGTTAACAGAAATAGACAGACATGTTAAGATCAATGGAAGAAATAGACTACACAAAGTCATGGCTACAATTTGGCTCCCAGAAAACAAGTGTAAAGACTGCTCATTTTCTTTTTGTAGAGGATTTAAAACTGTATAGTTTATCACATGAGGAACTGAAAACAAAATGGTCATAACACAAGTGCAAGTGGTCAAAATTTTTTCAGATGATACAAGAATGTCATATGGTCTTGATAAATGTGCAAAATCAACCTTTAAAGCAGGGAAGCTGCAGCACCAAATATATCAGTTTGGGACAGGAATGCGATATAAGAGAACCTGAGCAAAAGGGAGTGTATAAATGTTTAGGAATTTATAAAGGATCAAGAATAAAATGAACAAATGTGAATAAAACTTAGAAAGAAATATTTTATAAGGCTTAATGCTAAAAAAACAGCACTGACATATAGGAACAAAGTCCAAGCTATAAACCAATTTGCTCTTCCTGTCCTACCTAACAGTTTAACAGTGATTGACTGGTCCCAAGAGTTGGGTAGGTTGGACAGGAAAACAAGGAGAATGCTTCATGCTCAAATAATTCATAAAATTCAGTGTATACCAAGATTACGTATTCCCCATTCTGGAGGAGGTATGGGCCTCCTCGAAAATGATTACATGTATAGATCTGAAATAGTGGGATTGCATAGATATCTGCTGACCTCACAAGACCTAAACTTAGTGAATCTTTTGAAATATGAGGAGAATAAGTATAAGATGACTTCCCTGCTTAGGTTAGCAGAAGCACATCGGGATCAAGCAGGAATGGAAATCAAACCAGAAGTAGATAATCAGGCAGCAACTGAATGTGCTAAAAAGCAAAAGAAAAAATATAAAGTGAAGGATCAGATGAGAAGGCAAGAAATGTAGAAAATGCATAAATATATCTGCAAGCAACTCTTGGAAAAACCTAATGTTGATCAGGATTGAAAGAAGAATGGCGAAGGACAGATGAATTTAAACCAAAAGACAATGTTATTATTGGCAGCCCAAGACAGTGGACTACATATACATTGGTTTATAATCTCTCCATTCGGATCTACAATGTTACTTGTCAGATGCTGCAGAAGCTTACAACTGTGTAAATTAGAAATGCATCTTGCTGGCAATAAACCCAAATTCAACTAAATTAGGCATTCTACTAAAAAGAACACTCCCCCCATTACATGATACATGGAATTATTTAAAAGTTTCCAATAGCTTTTGATGACGACTACAAAGATTCAAATGAAGTAGATCAGTGTGTATACAGACTGTACAGCACGTGTGTCCGCTACATTTTTTTTAGCTCATTCCTAGCAAGCTTTTTCTAGACTTCCCCCCCAAATACACACACATTTACTGAAGGTTTTCATTATGCTTTTTCAGGCATAGAAAACAGAACATATATGTCGTTATGATTTCTACTTCATGAAAGCAGTATATACAAAATTGCCGACTTCTTACCTATTCTTAAGTGAATTCTGACTACCTACTAAACTGAGTAACAAGACACTACTTGTTCACTCACGTTTAAAACTATATCTGAAGACACCTGTTAAAGCTGCTACTTTGACAGAAAAAAAAAACCTACACACAAAACTGCAAGGAAAGTCTGCATGCCTACTGCAAACGAATGCGAGTCCAAGCATTCCACAGTTCTAAAATGTCCCAAAAAAAATGCCTGTAGTGTTAAATATATACACAATTCTTTTGTAGTGTTAAATATATACACAATTCTTTTGTAGTGCATGGAGCACAGTGATTTGCTCAGATATCTGGAAAAAGACAATACCAGTTAAGAGCCAGAGTGGTGCCTGACCCGATGTTAAGGTCTGGTCTAGTGCTAGGCAATAAAATCTGCCTGTACTGACCAGCAAAGGACAGCAGCAGAACAAAACATTTGTTTCTGCCTGCTGTCATACCCTTAATGTGTCCCCAACTTCCTGTAAAAACTTAGAAAGCTGCTAGAATAATAGAATGTGTGTGTCTGCAAATATGAAGGATACGAACTCTGGAACTCAAAACGTACATCATTATTTAGTGACTTCGAGTCTCAGGGTATTGCCCCAAAACCACAGATTTTTACAAGGACAGACCAAAAAATATGAAGAAATAATCTGTACGTCCTATGAAAAGTCAGACAGTTGAGAAGCATTAATGGCGAGTGCAAAGGTAATGGACTGCATTACACTATCGACAGTCCATGCCAAATGTTTTATGGCTTTTAAAGCCATAAAAACACTTAGTGATTTATTTTTCCTGTAACTAAATACTAGATTAGCAGATAAAGCTCCATGCACTATAAATTATGATTGTCTACCAATCAGAACCCTGTACTACTGGTTCTTAACATGGATGCCAAGATTCACCTAGACAGCAGTTCTTACAAACTGCCTGAGATAAGAGATCTAAACTGGTCTCCAAAGATTAGACTTTTGGGAACCAGACTGAATCATATATACAACATTTTTGTATTCTGCCAACAGAACTGGCTAAAGCAACTGTTCTACCACAAGAATCATCAGATCAATCTGCTCTCTGGGGTATCAGAAAAGATTAAAACAGTGCAGAAATCAGTTGTGTGTGGTGTCTTGCTTGCACCAACACATTTTAAAGTGCTCTGTCCCATTTCATTGAATTGTTGTATTGCAGCACTTGACTCGTGAGACGCCACAATACATTTCACCATATTGCCATATTCAATAAAAAGCTTTACAAGCATTTTTTTAAATAACTTTAGTGTTTGCCCATGTTAGGCAATATACTTTATTGAACCCATGCCTGCCCATGTGCAGAAAGCAGCCATTAAAATCTGCGGCTGCATCTCACATTTCCTTCGTTTTCTTCGACTTGATGGCACTAAGGCTAAAGATCACCATTTCCCCTCAGTAGCATCAGTGTGGGGAAAATGATTTTAAAGACTTTTTTTTTGTTCTTTTCCCCCTTTTGGAGTGCACTTAAAAATATTGCCCATTAGAATAAAGATCGTAATTAATGCTTCATACACAGTGGTACAAAAGGCAAGTCATGCACGTGTGATAAAACTAATATGTACTTGCATTTGTTAACTATGCAAGTAGTTAGTATGTATTTATTTGTCCTGGGTAGCTTAGAGCACTTTGGCTTCAGATTTCACTTGTTTTTCATTTCATAAATAGAAGAAAAATGGAAAATACGGGAAACAAATCCAAAAAAAACAGTAAACAGTACAAAATTCCCCGTATACAGGAAACCGATGAAGGCAGTCTCACAGTGTTGAAACTAATCAGTCTCACAGTGTTGAAAATAATCCTCTCGCAAGACTCTGCGGTCCGTAGTAGAAAATAATTTAATTTAACAAACAAAAACAATACAAGTCGATTAAGCGCTTTCATTTCCTGACCGGAAACTTCATCAGAATAAATGTTATTGCTACACAAGGGCTTTTATACGTCTTATTAGTTAATTCAATAATTTGATAATTTAAAACAATTGATAACAATTAGTGTTGCCTTAAAGTTCCAAGTTTAAAATAAATTACAAAAAGTTAAAATGACACAAATACGTTTATATGTTTTTTTGTTGATGTGTGTATATAAATCTAAATATGTAAATAGTTAACAATAGATGTCACATTAGTTTGTAAAATGATACAATAAATAGTTCATGAAAAAAATTATATATATATATAACTTCATGAAAAAAATTGTATCCATAGTTTAACTATGTATTTTTTGTATACGTTAGTTTACGTAATGAAGTTAAAAAAACTTTTCAAAAATTCTCGTATAAAATCTCATATACAACTCATATAAAATCTCATATTAAATCTCATATAGAAAATGTTTATGAAACAATGATGGGTAAAAAATATATAAATAAATGAATGAATGAATAAGTTGGTGGAAAAATATTGGAAAAATAGGTATATGGTGGATAGTGTACATAATAATAGCATTGTGTAATAAGGGTGTTGTAAAAATGTTTGTTTATACTTTGTATCTTGTTCTTAATTGTTTTTATTTTAATTTTTTGTTTTTACCCTATTAGCCCTCAATTTTAGGGCTGGTAATAGTGACACATGGTCATTCATCCCTGGGGGTGTATTAGAATCCAAGCGGAGTTGCCTGATCAATTCTCTATAGTGAAGTTGTGTTACCTAAGAATAGTAGAGGAGGAGCTTGGGAATCATTTCAAGTATCCAAAACTTAAAATTAGCTCCCAAGCAAATAAGTGTGTGTCTATATAGAGCATTTGTTTCCCTTTTTCTGTTTATATCGTACATATGCTCCTATATTCTTTGTCTCAGATGTCTCTCTGTCTTACCTACATAGTATCCCCAACATGAGGTACAGTAGGCTAAATATACTACCCCACTAGTATAACAAGTGTAATAGTGTTTGCTTTTAAATGTCATAGGGATAGAAGGTAGCATTAGTTCCTCTGCATTTGTAATAAATGTACATTGGGAACATCTCCCACAACGAAAAATACCCTTTTTATTTTCATCTTTATCCTGTTTGGTCATTTCATACAAGTTTTTTAGATTGGGACCTCTCCTAAAACTGTAAGTAATCTGTCCGTTAAAAATTTCCAGTCTATTAGGCATAGTTTTGAAAATATCCCATGTCTTATTTATAAGTTTTCTTATTAAGTATGTGTTAACATTGTAGGTCATGACAAAAAAAGGTGTATTTTGATGCGTTGTGGTGTTTGGGGTGCTAGTCCCAATGGTATCTGGAATGTAGTCTAAGGAATTGCTTACTATATTGGTCTCCATGTTTAACAAAGGTACATATTTTTTCCCCCACTCCCTTATCACGTCTTCCTTTAAAGGAAGAATGATAGAATCTGGGTAGCCTCTTTCTGAAAATAATTTGTGTACATAATCCATTTCATTAATAAAATCAAAATAGTTAAAGGTCATTCTGGCCACTCTAACCATTTGTCCTTTAATAATGTTTTTCTTTTGTATTGGGGGATGACAACTGTTATAGTGGAGGTAGGAGATGGAGAAACACTTCTTTCTAAAAATCCTTGATGTATATTTATTTCTAATATTATCTTTTGTTATAGTTGCATCTAAAAAATGTCTCTCTTCCGTGCTGTACTCATGTGTAAAACAAAGAAATGAAGTTGAGTTATTTAGATGTTCCATGATTTTCGGTATATCTTCCTGTGTCCCTTTCCATATTATTAATATATCGTCCAGTTAACGGAAATATTGAACAATATTTTCCATAAAGGGGGAATTAAAAACAAAAGGTTGTTCCCAATAAAGCATAACTATATTAGCAAATATGGGGGCGCATGCTGCCCCCATTGCAACACCATCTAGTTGGTGGAAAATATCGCCTTGAAAATAAATAAAATTGTTTTTGAGAACTATTTCAATATTTTCCAACACCAATCTAAACTCACTATTGTTAAGGAATTTAAATTCAATAAGCATAGCTTCAAACCATTCCAAGCCAATGTCGTGTGGAATCACAGAAAATAAATCTCCAACATCAATAGTTAAAAATGTATATTGGGCCTGAAATGGTATCGGATTTATTTTACTGAGTAAATCCCATGAGTCAATTAAAATATATGAGTATAGTTTGTAAAAGGGTTTTCATTTTGTATCAACATAGATAGCTAAGGGTTGGGTTTTTGAACCTTCTGATGTTACAATGGGTCTAAGTGGTGGGTTTTCAACATTTTTGTGCACCTTAGGTATAACAAACATAGTGGACAAAAAAGGTTTATCTACTTTAAAAAATCTATATAATCTGTCATCTATCAATCCTTGTACTAGATTATCTTCTATTATTAAATCAATTTTGTGATATGCTATATTTAACTCATTTTTAGAAATAATAGTATATCTTCCTTAATCATTTAAGATATCCATCATTTTAGTTTGGTATAACCAGTTGTACATTAAAACAACCCCCCCCCCACCTTTATCAGGCTTCATGATTCTGACATCTGAATAGTGTTGTTTTATGTCTTCCAGGATTCTTCTTTCCTCTGTATTCAAATTAGGTGTACAAAAAGTAGTCTGGTTTTGGCGGTAAAATGTTCTTACTTCATTAATCACTACTTTTTCAAAATTAACTTATATCATTTTGTAAGGGGGGATTATATATACTTCTCCTTGTTAAAATATTACATGGTTTATGTATGTTAGCACTGGTAGTGTTGTTGGTAGAAGTATTGTTATTCTGTATCTTATTTAAAGTAGCTAAAACTTCTAAATTTAATTTTCTGGTAAATGATTTAATATCTAGTATGGTTTCTGCTAAGTTGAATTTTTTAGATGGTTCAAAGTTGAATCCCCTTTTAAATAAGCAAAAATGTCCATCTTCAATTTTTATATCAGTGTAATTATATATGTAAAAATC
The DNA here is from genome assembly GCF_019279795.1 of Protopterus annectens. Classification (NCBI taxonomy): domain Eukaryota; kingdom Metazoa; phylum Chordata; order Ceratodontiformes; family Protopteridae; genus Protopterus; species Protopterus annectens. The sequence goes on from NC_056735.1 coordinate 378,149,352, forward strand.
ACCGTCTTTTTGATAGGTGGTGATACAATCCCTAGATGCCACTCCTGTCTCAACTATATGGGCATTTGGTGTAAACGTATCTTCAGACTCATTAATATTGTCTTCCAGTAAAACATCGTCATCTGTTAAAGTAAAATCTTCTAATATCTCTGGTTCTGTTTGTCACTTGTAAACAAGTGGGATGTATGTGTAAATTCCTTATTCGCTCTGACCTTCGCGGTCCTTCCTGTTCTAAAGGGATATCTGTATAAGAATTGTAAAATTCTTCATGATGGTCTTGTATATCTCTAATAGTATCCCGTTTAGTCTGGTGTTCTTTGTTCACCCATCCCCCTTGGTATGACCTAGTATTGTGGTTGTTGGTGTATGAAAGTTTATTCTTAGTATTACTAAAATGCCCTTTGTTGTTAAATTGCTCCCTATCACTGCGTGTCAATGGATAGGCTTGTTGATGTTGGTAGGTCCAATCATCCCTATCCAGTTTACCTATTTTTCTCTTATGGTTTTTAGCTATGATATTATCAACATCATTAAAAACTCTGAGATAATTGTGTTTGTATTCTTTCACAGAAAACAATAAATCATCACTTATTTCTTTGTTAATATCCTCTATTTTAACATTCAGTTCATCGATTAAAATCTTATTGTTGTTAATCATAGCTCTTATCAGAGCCAACCCACAGTTATTTAAAATATCAACAATTTCTTGGTAAAAAAGTAGAACCCATAATAATATCATTAGGAAAACTGAGGGCTAATACGGTAAAAACAAAAAATAAAATAAAAACAATTAAGAACAAGATACAAAGTATAAACAAACATTTTTACAACACCCTTATTGCACAATACTATTATGTACACTATCCACCATATACCTATTTTTCCACCAACTTATTCATTCATTTATATATTTTTTACCCATCATTGTTTCATAAAAATTGTCTATATGAGATTTTATATGAGTTTTATATGAATTATATATGAGATTTTATACGAGAATTTTTTTTAACTTCATTACGTAAACTAACGTACACAAAAAATACATAGTTAAACTATGGATACAATTTTTTTCATGAACTATATATATATATATATATATATATATATATATATATATACATACATACATATAATTTTTTTCATGAACTATTTATTGTATCATTTTACAAACTAATGTGACATCTATTGTTAACTATTTACATATTTAGATTTACATAAATACGCTTTTGTTGATGTGTGTGTATGTGTCATTTTAACTTTTTGTAATTTATTTTAAACTTGGAACTTTAAGGCAACACTAATTGTTATCAATTGTTTTAAATTATCAAATTATTGAATTAACTAATAAGAAGACGTATAAAAGCCCTTGTGTAGCAATAACATTTATTCTGATGAAGTTTCCGGTCAGGAAATGAAAGCGCTTAATCGACTTGTATTGTTTTTGTTTGTTAAATAAATTATTTTCTACTACGGACCGCAGAGTCTTGTGAGAGGATTATTTTCAACACTGTGAGACTGCCTTCATCGGTTTCCTGTATACGGGTAATTTTGAACTGTTTTTCATTTCATAAATGCTTTTGTTTTCTTGTTTAAAAAAGGAACAGAGCTGAGCACATTGCCATGGTAGTGGAAATGTATTTATGTGCAGTACCAAATATGGAACTACGTCATACCTTCTCCAACTTCTTGTCCTGCAAGTTAACCAGCCACTTCTTGTCTGTGTAAATAGCCTGCACTAACTTGCCTGGACCTTCTCTTAGCTGCGTGAACTGGCACAATACATGTAACCACTGATCTGTGAAGCCCTGCATTCAACACTTATCCACACAGCAAACATCTCCCACTAATACAATTCCCTCAACCCCTCTTTAACTCCTCATAACCATATCACATGGCAGCACTGATCATCATGGAGAGGCAATATTCTAATCCACCTTCTATTGCTAGTCTTATGATTCCTTTTGTTACAAGAAAAGTTTCGACACATATTTACCTAAAACAAACTCTTACTTAATCCAAAGAAATCAATTATTGGTGTAATTACTTAAATGGAGGCATCCCATTCTAAGTCAGGTACAAGCAGTGAGCAAAACACTTACTCCCACCCACAGAACTGTCTTATGCCAACAGCATTAAAAATAAATAAATAAATTTTACCATCCGTTTACCAGGAAACTCCAACTTGGAACAAAGCCAATTTTCAGAGGAGGCCAGATGCATGTCTTTGTAATGTGGGCTGAAACCGGAGTACCCGGAGAAAACCCACATGAACTCAGGGAGGACATTTAGACCCCGCACAGAAGGCACTCCAGCCAAGAATCAAACCAGAGAACCTCTTGCTATGAGGCAACAACACTACTGCTGCACCACTGTGCTATCCAAATAAAAAATAAATAAATACTAACCAGTTTCCAAGAACTCCAGGCCTCACCCTAAACCATCAAAAATCTACCTCCTGCACACTACTCGCCATCATAGGATTATAACTAACATACAGTACACACTGACACTATAGAACACACAGCTATGTAGAGAGGACACAACTGATGTGCAGAATCCTTTAAGGATGCAAATCCAAGTAAGTAATTCTGTCAATGTGTTGGTCATAGAGGACTCCACAGTTTGAGGCACAGATGCCACACTCACCTGGCTGAACAATGGCAGACTGAAGCTTAGCTGCCTCTCAGATGCCAGAAACTAACTTCACTAGGGCCCTCCGGATCCTTCACTCCAAATACATATGATGTGGTCACTGCGCACATGACAGTGAGTGAGTGACTTGAGACGTGTCCTTGAATCACATGAACAGGGACATGACAGTTCTCTGAATATGCATCTAAAGGGTTGGGAGGGTGGCCTAATGGTTAAGGTGTTTGCCTTATAAACACAAGGTGCAGGGTTTGAGTCTCACAAGGGATAATTGGCTAAGCTTAAAATGGCTCGCAAGGGCAGTTAGCTTAGTAAGAATCTATGAATCTGTAAGCATGTGTGAAACTGAAGTATCCTACCACTGTCAAGAATGATGTCTCCAACACGACTAGACAAGGATAACAGGAATAGAGGTTTCTCTAAATTACTTAGAAAGCAGACTTAAGGAAGAGGAAAAACAGAAAGAACTGCTTCTTAAACAAAACACATGGTTGGTTAATAAAGTAGATGACTTGGAAAATAGGGAGAGGAGAAATAACATCAGGATTTTCGGATTGCCTGAAAACACAGAAGGTGAGGATATGATTTCCTTTTTATCAAGCTGGATCCCTGACTTTTTAAATTTGAAAGAAGGACGTTCCTTTGGCATTGAAAGGGTGCACAGAGCTCTTGGGAAACCTGCCACTAACTCAAACTCTCCTCCTAGCTCAATAATTATCAAAATTTCTTTCATACTTGGACAAGGAACTTATTTTAAGATCTGCTTGGAGGATGGCACCTCTAAAATATAAACAGTGCCTGATAAGATTTGATAATGTATTCATCTAGAATAATGGAACAAAGGAAAAAGTGTGGCCAATGATAAAGTTTCTGAAACAAAATAACATCAAGGCACAACTTGCATATCCAGCTAAGATAAGAATACTGTATGCCAACGAGATGAGGACTTTTACTGATTTAGAGGAACCCTCTTCATTTATTAAAACTAATAATGTGATTACTTACCAGAAGATAGGGACTGGATGTCACCTTCTCTCAAGAGAACAAAAACAAATGTCTGGACAGTTATCAAAAAGAAGCAAAAGACTGATATGGTTACAGGCAAATCTCTCAAAGCATCCACTATGATATGAATTGTTTTAACATTACTTTAAAGGACTTTACTGCTTGGAATTTTAAAACAAAAGGTAACTACTGGAATCTTTATCTACATTTTTTGAAAATAGATGACACGAGAGTTTTCACATTACCCCAAGTATGTAAAACAGGATACTTTTCTTTTACAGAAAGAGGGTTCTATAGCACATAAAATATTTATACTGTAAATCAACATTCTATTTTCGGTGCTTGCGTATTATCGCAGCCTCATTGCAACCAACTCACTGTTGAAATACTGACATGTCCTTTGGGTACCGCCAAAATTTTTAACATTATTTTGTCAGAAATTATTTATTACACCTGTTAATTTATTTTCTTTGTAAAGTTTTATAAACCTGTCTTGCCAATGTGTGTGTGTGTGTGTGTGTGTGTGTGTGTGTGTGTGTGTGTGTGTGTGTGTGTGTGTGTGTGTGTGTGTGGTGTTTCTCTGGTAATGAGAAAGATGCCGACAGGGGAGGAGTAACAATTCCATCGCCAATGTATGACAGACATATAAAAGTAGGAACACACAGCTGACGACCGCTAGAGAAGGTAGATGAAACGCAGGCTGTTTAAAGTTGAAGAATCCACAAGTGAGCCGTTGGCTAAAAATTAACACTCTTTTATTCCACTCAATAACGTTAAACACCAAACACTAACAGTGTTTTTCGTCCCAGTCACTACCGGAACTTCATCAGACAATTACTTCCTGTCATGACAGTACTTATATACAAAATAGTATACCAGCATCATTAATTGGATTAACAATTAAGAAGGAATCAGTGTGGGACATGGTTAAGTTCTGTGTTTCTAAAAAACTCCAAACATTCTATTGTTCACGAATAACCAATAAAAATACGTACTAAAACCTAGTATAAACATAAACAAACAGTTGTTAACATATATGTCAAAGTTAATTAACTTCTTTTCTTTGAAACCCTTTGATCCCAATTAAATTTTTATTTTTAAAAAGGAGACAGTTTCCATAGACAATAGTTCCCCATTTAAAACATTGTGAGTGAACAGCCTCACTTTGCGAGTGATTCCCTGTCTAAAAATTTGTAAGTAAAAGCCACGCTTAGTATAGTATAAATAGTACACAAATAACCTAATCTCTCCGTACTCCAGAGATCCTCGATGCCACTCTGATTCAACAGGTTGCATAGGCTAGTTAATGCAACACTACATAAAGGTTGCGCGAGTTAAGTAATCTCAACTCAAATTCTGAGATCTAACTGTCAAAAAAAAGATATATGTGTGTCGCCAGTTCCTCTATCCTACATCTACCTCTATCTGGAAACGGCAGTCCTGTACGCGTGACAGTCCACTACGTCCCAAAGCGTGTAAGCAACTCGCCAAGCCTGCAAGTCTCATCACCAGTTTCCATACATACTAGTTCAGTAGACCGCAAGAGTCACCCAACCATTTGTTACACCAAAAGGTGCTGGATTACCGTGGCTCAGGTTGCAAGGTCTAACTGTCACAAAGTGTATCAATAAATATTTTATTTTTTACCTAAAGTGCCAATCCACTACGTTAGGAGGTGTTTTTATATAAATAACTACCTATGCATTACATATTTAAAACAATGTGTTCAAGTTTGTAGCATTAGTTACTTATTGTTTTTCACTGTCCTATGATTTTAAGTCTTTGCTCATAAAGCGTCTGGCAGTGTGCTGTAAGTCACAGAAAAACTATGGAATGACCTGCAAGAATCGTTGCCTGCCATATACAGGTCCTACGAATCTTGTCCAGGTGGGCAACAATCACACATAAAAAGTCAAAACCTAAGAGTAGTCGGATCCCCCAAATTACTACTAGTTGCTGCCGGTGTGGGCACATTGATGCCATAAATAAATTACCCTCAAAATAGGAAACAATGAACTAAAATAAATCCACTGCGTTAAAAAATATATTTATATAAATAACCACCTGTGCGTTGCGTGTTTTAAACAATGCGCTCAAATTTGTGACAGTAATTACTTATTGTTTTTCACTGTCCTACAATTTTAAGTCTTGACTCATATAGAGTCTGACAGTGTGCTGTAGGTTACAGTAAAACCACCAGCGGACCTGCAAAAATCGTTGCCTACCATGTGCAGATCCTACATATCTTGTCCAGATAGGCAACAATCACATATAATGTCTGAACTTAAGGATAATCAGGTCCCCCAGATTGCTATTGTTTACTGCCGATATGAGCACACTAATGCAATGCATAACTTACCCTCAACATAAAATAAAATAAAATAAAATAAACCAAAATGCAATTAAGTACTCACACCCACACCTCCCCATAGTGTGTGTTCTTATAACGTAGTCAGATACTAGTATTTACCTAGTTTTAAAATAAGATTAAACAAGCAATAATAAAATGCTGTATATATGTGCTGTTTAATATAAGTATGTTAAAAGGTAATGTTTTAATTGTTCAAGTATTTAACCCAATCTAATCCCTTTTAGTTACATTTTATACTGTCAAAATTCTATGCTTTTAAAGTTTGACATCTACACTATGGTTAGTGTTGTTAAACTATAGTTTATATTTTATTTCATTTTAATCTTGACTTTTAGTTCTATCTTAATAGATTCTTAATTTTTAAGATGCATGAAATAGAACAACTTTCATTTAGGCCTGGATGGGTACATGCCATTAACCTAACTTGCCATTTCAATTCTCTTCTCTCCAAATCTAATTTCAACATAATATCATTCACCAACCCTTCCTCATTAAAGTTTTGCCTAGTTTGGTCAATCACCATAAATTTGAATTTATGATCCGGATACTTTGTACAGTGCCTAGCTAGGGCATTGTCATCCTTGTTTTTGGCAATTGCATAACAGTGCTCATAAATCCTATCACGGAGTCGTCTATCGGTTTTGCCCACATAGAATGAAAAACATTCTGTGCACTGGGCCAGATAGACTACTCCTTTAGAGTTACAGTTGCAAAATGTATTAACTTGAAAGGTTTCATCCCTAATGTTAAACCTTTCTAAAGTGTTTATGTATGGACAATATTTGCAACTCCCACATTTTGTTGTACCTCTTTTGAGTAGTTTAGTTTTACTTTTTGTTTCCAATAATTTTTTCAAGTTGTAGCCCCTTCTATATGTAATAATTGGGCCGTGGGCAAGAATGTGTGTTAAATCTTTATCTAATGACAATGACCGCCAGTACTTCCTAACTATATTGCCTATGTTTGATGCCTCAATACAGTATGTGAAAGTAAATGCAGTACTGAAATTTTCTTCAGTTTTGCCCTCCCTGTCACCAGATTCTTGTATTGCAACCATTGTAATTAATGAAGGGGTTTGGTCAGAGTTACCGTTGTACACTAAAGTGGTGTTAGGTTTAAATTGACCATTCAGGATAGGTACATAAATGCCCCTATTTCTTTTTTCAATGACCTCCTCAAATATACCTTTTAGAAATAGGTCTGGATAGCCCCTATTTGTGAACATCTCATGCAACAGATTACATTCTTCATTGAAGTCCTGGTCAACTGTTACCATTCTAGCGGCCCTGACTAGTTGTCCTTTGACAACTGATTTCTTTTGATGGTGGGGGTGCATGCTGGTAAAATGTAGATAGCTATTGCAGTGGGTTTCTTTCCTGTGAATCTTCGCCGTGTATTTGTCCAAATCTTTTGATAAACACACATCAAGAAAGTTAATTGTACTACACTGAAAGTTTTTAGTAAACTTTAAGAAGTGTGTAGTTGAACTAAGGTAGTCCACTAGTTGGTTTGCATGTTGTTCGTCCCCCTTAATAATAATGAATATATCATCCAAAAACCTTTTGTAACAAAGGATTTGGTTCATCCATACACTATTAAGTAGGTATTCCTTTTCCCAATGTGCTAAAACCAAATTGGCGAAACTCGAACCCATAGGGGAACCCATGGCTACCCCTACCTTTTGTCTGAAAAGCAGACCCTCAAAGAAGATAAAGTTGTTTGCTAAAATAATCTCCAAGAGTTGTTCAACCAACAGACATTCATTGTCCTGTGCCCCCTTACTCCGGATGAAATCAATTACCCACTCAGTCCCAATGGCATGTGGGATGCAAGAGTATAGCTCACAAATGTCCACTGTTAGAAAATTTCCTGATGCGTTGAATGGTGTATTCTGAATGCATTCTAAAAAGGACCAAGAGTCCTTTAGTATCTGTGTTTCTAATTCTACATATTTTTTAAGAATACAGTCCACCATCTTTGCAGATGGATACGTTATGGACTGCCTTGCATCTACCAAAGCCCTAAACGGTGGATTAAGTACATTTTTATGTAACTTTGGTATACCAAAGATCTTAGGGATTCTGGGTGCCAACATCGTGATGTAAGTATATTGGTTGATGTTTATGATTCCATCTGTGTAAAGGTCACTAAAGAACATTTTTATTCTGTTGTATGCCTGGTTGAGTTCGTTTCTGCTTATCTCCTCATATGTGTCACTACCTAAAATTGAAACCATAATATTTGAATAATCACTATTATAAAACACTGCTATCCCCCCACCTTTGTCAGGTTTCATGAGCCTCAACGGTAATTCTCTAATTGTGTTCAATAAGTATGTTTCTTCATTTGACATGTTAATTTTATGGTCATTATTATTGGGATGTCTGTTAAGTTCCCTAAATTCACTAATACACAAGTGTTCAAATAAATTTAAGGTGTCATTGTGAGGTGGATTATAAGTACTAGCTATCTTAAGTTCACTTGTATTGTAACTATTGTTACCAAACATGATGTTTAAATTTAATTTACGTGTGAACATTTTAAAGTCTAAAATTAGTTCAGTAATATCACATTTTCTTGTTGGAACAAAAGTCATTCCCTTAGCAAACAATTCCACCAGTTTAGAATCAATGTGACATTCAGTATAATTATAAATTTTGAAGTCATTTTTGATGTTTGATATAACTTCAAACAATTTTAGTCCTGGTGTTGATTGTTGCTCCTGGTGTTGTATCTCCGTTTCTGACCATGGGGGGGATTGGTTGTCCAATTGTTCCCCCTCCCCCCCTGGTAGTTTTTTTGTTCACCTTGGTTGTGCCTAGTAACATTCCCAAACTGAACATTGTGACTTGTTTCCGGTTCATTATTAACATCGTCAAAAATTTCCTCATCCATGTTCACATGGTCAAGGGGTGTTGCATAAGTGTTCGTAGTAGATCTAACTGTCCCATGCCGGTTTTTATTTTGCAGTTTTGGGTAACTGGGACCATTAGGTTTTACTGTAGAGTTGACTTTGTGAGGGGGTTTTGGAAAAGCTTCCCCTTCTCTATACGCTTTGAGGTCCCTCTGTAATTTTTTCAATTTATTGCCCTTAAGTTTGACCATTTGTTGAGAAATACTGTTAAGAGTTCTCTCAAATTCAAATTTGTATCTACTAAAGTCCATATCATTTTTTATCTCATTTTCCAGGTTGGAAATCTCATTATTCAGGTCTTCTAAAGAAATGGCATAATGTTTCATCATGCACCTTAAAACTTCCAGGCCTTGGTTGTTGTACAGTTCAGTCAAGTCATTAAAGAAATCAGAACCAAATACAAGACCGGTAGGGTAAGAAAAAAGCCTTAACCCTTTAGGTACAATTTTTTCTTGAACACATCTATTTAGATAGTTTAGTTCTAACTGTAGCTTTTTTGCTTTAAACAGTTTGTTATCAAAGTTCTTAAGTTTTTCAGTTAGATTGCCCATATTTAAGTTATTATCAAACTGTTCAGTACCTGTATTTTGTTCATCCATGTTCAGTTCTGCATTAAGCCATGACCTGATATTAAAGTTGTTATCCAAACTATTGGGCCTCCGTTCTGTGGGTTCCACAGGCTGACGCTGTTCATTTTGAAACTTCCCCTGCCTTTGAGGAAGCTGTTGGTAGTTACTATTGGTGTTGCTAGGTGAAGTAGAAACCCTCGGATGTCCGCTGGAGTTGGAACTGATAACATTGTCCACCTTCTCCGATAAGCGGTCGAGGCGTACGTTAATTAAATTCAATAGTTGAGTCAGGTTACCCTGCGATTGGTTTTGGTCCCCTTCATCTTCCATCACAAAAACGGCAGTCTAGTGTAAACAACAGCAACGAAGTAAATGCAAACAAACTAGGAACACACAGCTGACGACCGCTAGAGAAGGTAGATGAAACGCAGGCTGTTTAAAGTTGAAGAATCCACAAGTGAGCCGTTGGCTAAAAATTAACACTCTTTTATTCCACTCAATAACGTTAAACACCAAACACTAACAGTGTTTTTCGTCCCAGTCACTACCGGAACTTCATCAGACAATTACTTCCTGTCATGACAGTACTTGTATACAAAATAGTATACCAGCATCATTAATTGGATTAACAATTAAGAAGGAATCAGTGTGGGACATGGTTAAGTTCTGTTTTTCTAAAAAACTCCAAACATTCTATTGTTCACGAATAACCAATAAAAATACGTACTAAAACCTAGTATAAACATAAACAAACAGTTGTTAACATATATGTCAAAGTTAATTAACTTCTTATCTTTGAAACCCTTTGATCCCAATTAAATTTTTATTTTTAAAAAGGAGACAGTTTCCATAGACAATAGTTCCCCATTTAAAACATTGTGAGTGAACAGCCTCACTTTGCGAGTGATTCCCTGTCTAAAAATGAAACCTTTCAAGTTAATACATTTTGCAACTGTAACTCTAAAGGAGTAGTCTATCTGGCCCAGTGCACAGAATGTTTTTCATTCTATGTGGGCAAAACCGATAGACGACTCCGTGATAGGATTTATGAGCACTGTTATGCAATTGCCAAAAACAAGGATGACAATGCCCTAGCTAGGCACTGTACAAAGTATCCGGATCATAAATTCAAATTTATGGTGATTGACCAAACTAGGCAAAACTTTAATGAGGAAGGGTTGGTGAATGATATTATGTTGAAATTAGATTTGGAGAGAAGAGAATTGAAATGGCAAGTTAGGTTAATGGCATGTACCCATCCAGGCCTAAATGAAAGTTGTTCTATTTCATGCATCTTAAAAATTAAGAATCTATTAAGATAGAACTAAAAGTCAAGATTAAAATGAAATAAAATATAAACTATAGTTTAACAACACTAACCATAGTGTAGATGTCAAACTTTAAAAGCATAGAATTTTGACAGTATAAAATGTAACTAAAAGGGATTAGATTGGGTTAAATACTTGAACAATTAAAACATTACCTTTTAACATACTTATATTAAACAGCACATATATACAGCATTTTATTATTGCTTGTTTAATCTTATTTTAAAACTAGGTAAATACTAGTATTTGACTACGTTATAAGAACACACACTATGGGGAGGTGTGGGTGTGAGTACTTAATTGCATTTTGGTTTATTTTATTTTATTTTATGTTGAGGGTAAGTTATGCATTGCATTAGTGTGCTCATATTGGCAGTAAACAATAGCAATCTGGGGGACCTGATTATCCTTAAGTTCAGACATTATATGTGATTGTTGCCTATCTGGACAAGATATGTAGGATCTGCACATGGTAGGCAACGATTTTTGCAGGTCCGCTGGTGGTTTTACTGTAACCTACAGCACACTGTCAGACTCTATATGAGTCAAGACTTAAAATTGTAGGACAGTGAAAAACAATAAGTAATTACTGTCATAAATTTGAGCGCATTGTTTAAAACACGCAACGCACAGGTGGTTATTTATATAAATATATTTTTTAATGCAGTGGATTTATTTTAGTTCATTGTTTCCTACTTTGAGGGTAATTTATGTATGGCATTAATGTGCCCACACCGGCAGTAACTAGTAGTAATTTGGGGGATCCGATTACTCTTAGGTTTTGACTTTTTATGTGTGATTGTTGCCCACCTGGACAAGATTCGTAGGACCTGTATATGGCAGGCAACGACTCTTGCAGGTCATTCCATAGTTTTTCTGTGACTTACAGCACACTGCCAGACGCTTTATGAGCAAAGACTTAAAACCATAGGACAGTGAAAAACAATAAGTAACTAATGCTACAAACTTGAGCGCATTGTTTAAAATATGTAATGCATAGGCAGTTATTTACATATAAACATCTCCTAACGCAGTGGATTGTCACTGTAGGTAACAAATAAAATACTTATTGACACACTTTGTGACAGTTGGACTTCGCAACTTGAGCCACGGTAATCCAGCGCCTTTTGGTGTAACAAATGGTTGGGTGGCTCCTGCGGTCCACTGAACTAGTATGCACGGAAACCGGTGATGAGACTTGCAGGTTTGGCGAGTTGCTTGCACGCTACGGGACGTAGTGGACTGTCATGCGTACAGGACTGCCGTTTCCAGATGGAGGGGTCTGTCACGGTAGATGTAGGATAGAGCAATTGGTGACACATTTATACCTCTTTTTTGACAGCTAGATCTCAGAATTTGAGTTGAGATTACTTAACTCGCGCAACCTTTATGTAGTGTTGCATTAACTAGCCTATGCAACCTGTTGAATCAGAGTGGCATCGAGGATCTCTGGAGTACGGAGAGATTAGGTTATTTGTGTACTATTTATACTATATTAAGCGTGGCTTTTACTTACAAATTTTTAGACAGGGAATCACTCGCAAAGTGAGGCTGTTCACTCACAATGTTTTAAATGGGGAACTATTGTCTATGGAAATTGTCTCCTTTTTAAAAATAAAAATTTAATTGGGATCAAAGGGTTTCAAAGAAAAGAAGCTAACTAACTTTGACATATATGTTAACAACTGTTTACTTATGTTTATACTAGGTTTTAGTACGTATTTTTACTGGTTATTCGTGAACAACAGAATGTTTGGAGTTTTTTAGAAAAACAGAACTTAACCATGTCCCACACTGATTCCTTCTTAATTGTTAATCCAATTAATGATGCTGGTATACTATTTTGTATATAAGTACTGTCATGACAGGAAGTAATTGTCTGATGAAGTTCCGGTAGTGACTGGGACGAAAAACACTGTTAGTGTTTGGTGTTTAACGTTATTGAGTGGAATAAAAGAGTGTTAATTTTTAGCCAACGGCTCACTTGTGGATTCTTCAACTTTAAACAGCCTGCGTTTCATCTACCTTCTCTAGCGGTCGTCAGCTGTGTGTTCCTAGTTTGTAGACATATAAAAGTAGCCAGAGCCATGAATGTCCAAAAGTGGCCTCAAACATTCTAGGCAAACGGAAACAACGCAGTGACAAACAGCCAAAATAGGGACAGATTTAAAATATTTATTTTTTGCAAACTTCCAACATGTGTAGAAGTCTGACTGCAACCTTCACAATCACAACATATACATGTCAGCTACCAAGTCATCGCCACATAACTTCACAACCCACTTCAGATAAATCATATAAAGTGAGCGAACAGCTCATCATTTCAACGCGGCAACAATTATATCAATGTAATAGTGCATCTGATGCTTCAGCTGAGAAAAAGTATACCCTGTCAGTTTCTGATAAGGATGGTATCCCAACATGCAGTAAATGACAGGTGTTACCGATCGCCTTTCAGTCCCACTGGACTAACCCAAAAATCACTGAGCATTGCACTCACTCATTTAAATCACCAAGCACTGCAGTCAGTCAGCAATGCCATGCGTTCGCGTTTCATTCCATTCCAAATGTGGTTACGATAATACACACGTACCCTATTTTCTCTTAATTTCCTCTATTCTTTCACTCTTTTCTCATTATTTAACTGCATCTTGTCTCCCTTTATAAATTCTCTCCTATTTACTATACTAATATAGTCTGTATACATTTAATAACTCACTATATATGCATAGATAAATAATAGTCTAAAAATAATCTAGTTTTAAGGTAGACTAATTGGAACAGTGAACTTATTAATCTAATAAATATTGTAATAATTGATAGTCACTATAACATGTTTGTGATCAACTCTGAAATGCTCTGTTCAAGTACATATGTTTTTTTAATTATTTCCTTTTAGTATTAACAAATATAAGGGAAAAATGTACTGCTGGTTAAGAGAAGTGAAGCTTTCTTCACATTCTATTTGCATTGCCATAGCAATAGTAAACAATTGTTGCTGTTTCTAAGGACCCTGTGAACCTGCAAAGTGCATTTAGCCTCACAGATAACATATAAGAAAAAGTAATGCTGAAAGTCTTTTTAATGTTGTTTAGTTATTAAAATGAAAAACAACCTAAGAAAGGTAAAATAAATACGTAATAGGACTATTTGGAAATATTTTATGATTTATCCTCATAAGATTACATATTCCTGAAAACACAACTGAAATTTTCCCAAACTACATGTGCACTTAAATGTAGCTGCTTGATTAAAAAGTATTACTCAGTTTAACATGCTGATTCCACAAGCTGTCTGCACTGTAAAAGTTACATTTTATGTTACTTGAAATTGACAAGTCTCTAGAGCGCATGAAAAGATACATATTACTTTTTGCAACATGTTATCTTTGCAGTTACCTCACATTTTGTACAAACTCACTTGGCAACTGATAGCTATTCATTTAAAATATCAGTTTAAATATTAAATGTGCCCTTGAAATGCTATTGACATTTTGACAAAATATAATCTGAACCGTAAAATGAATGACTTGAAAGAAGTGAAGTAATGCATAGATTTCAAAGACGGTTCTTGACACTACAGTACAATAAAAATGTATATGCACAAGGAAGTATTATAGCAATAGGTAATGCTATTTACCACGGTTGGCGGTTTGGTCCCGGCGAAGCCCGAGACCAAACAAAGCCAACCGTAAATTTAGCATTACCCACACCCAGAAGTGGTTATTGCTATTATCATGACATTATTTAAGAAAAGAAACTGTTACTTTTCTTAAATAATGGCATAGTATAATGCCTGTTTACTGCCCTTCCGCAGATGTCTGGCATCCGGCAGTTCTGATGTACTGCGAGCCTGTGCAGTACATCAGAGTTGTGAGCAAAAGCGGAAAGCAAGATCTCCGTTATGTTAAATGAGTTTAACATAGCGTGACAGTTTTAAAATAAGCAACGGACATCTCCGTTGCTTATTTTAACTGTCTCGCTATGTTAAACTCATTTAACATAGCGAGATAAAAAGCAACGGAGATCTTGCTTTCTCTGCTATGTTAAATGGGTTTAACATATGAGACAGTTTAAAATAAGCAACGGAGATCTCCGCTTGCTTATTTTAAAGTTCTCGCTATGTTAAACCCATTTAACATAGCGAGACAGTGGAGTTATACTAATGGAAAAAAGTCCGGGCGGCCGGACCTTTTCCATTAGTATAACTCGATTTACAACGGGCACGCTGGCCAATCAGCGTGCACGTTTTGGGGGGATCATGGTATAATAAATGTTTTAGTCTTCCAGTTAAAACAGCTTACTGTCAACATTTTGTGACATCAGAAAATTTGAAGAGCTAGAAAATTACTATTATTTGTCTTTATAATGATTATTAGACAGAGGTTAGACTCCGCTTTGTTTAATGCTTTTGTTTAATGAATTGTGATACATGTTTATGATGAAAAGTGGACTCAATTAGATGTTATTACAATGGTTATTAATGGTGGACACTGTTATGCTTAATGGGTTACGGGGCATGTTAGCGATTAACTCTGAAATGTTTTGTTTATATACATACTGTCAGTTGAATTATTTCCTATAAATATTAACATATAAAAGGAGGGAAACGTACTGTTGCTAGTGAGAAATGAAGCTTTCTTTACATTCTATCATCCTCGTGAACTATTTTAGTTTTTTTAACACTCCTTGATTAGGAACCGCTATATTTGCATTGTCATGGCAACAGAAAACTGTGGCAGTTTCTATGCACTTTGTGAATCTGCGAAGTGCATTTAGCCTCACAGAGAACAAAAAAGTAATGTTGTTTAGCTATTAATTGAATTACAATCTAAGGAATGGTAAATTAGATAACTTAACAGAACAACTTGTAAATACTTTATAAATTACTCACATTGGCCTACACATTCACAGAAACTCAACAGAAATATCCCCAAATTACTTACGAGCTTTTAACATAACTTACTTTAACAAACTGAATCCATAAGCTATCTGCTCTATATATGCTACATTATATATGTCACATGCATGCATGAGTCTCTGGAGCACAAAAAAAATACATATTTTTGAAACATGCTATATTTGCACTAACCATACATTCTAAACTAACTCAATTGGCAAAGTTATTTATTTGAAAGAGTGTAAATATTAATTGTGCTCTTGAAATATTGTTGCTGTTTTAACAAAACAAAGCCCGAATTGAAAAAGGAATGATTTGAAGAAGTGAAGTATTGTATAGATTTCAAAAAACGCTATTGACACTACAATACAAGTAGAAATGTACACATGCAAGGAAAAATTGAAATGCTTTACACTTTTAGTTAAAATAGCTTATTGTTAACTTTTTGCTTTATCAGAAAATTTAAAAGGAAGTGATGTGACTTGTTTGTTTAACTCGGCGAGGGCATGTACAAGATGAACTACTGAATGTTATAGAAAATTTAAAGAGCTAGGAAATGATTTCTAACTTGTCTTTATAATGTTTACTAAAGTGATGTCACTGACTTGTTTAACGGACTGCGAGGCATGTACAAGATGAACTACTGAATGTTATTTCCGTTTACCTATGTTTGCTGAATTTCTTTTATTAGTACTGATTTTAAACAAGGGAAAGAAAGGGAAGGAAAATCTCTGTTTTTGGTCAATGGAGGAGAGGCTTAAGAGTATTCTAACTGCCCCGAGAACTCTCCAAGATGCTCTAAACACTATTTGATTAATACTTACCTAAGGTAAGTCTTGATTACCATATGGGTACCTACACATTCATTCTAGACCTGATGTGATTACCCATTCTGGAAGCAGGAGGTGCCCTACGCAGGGTGGGAATTGTCAGGGTGATCATAGTTCATTCTTAGACCCTGCTTTGTAAATCTTTAAATATATAAAAGAACTGCACACTAGAATGTAGGGCGCCTCTACTCAGAGTCAGGATACCACTGATAAGCCATGTCTTTTTATAAGTGGTGAGCTGAAGAGTGGGAAGTAAAGGAAGACAGTACACCTACAGTGAATTCATATTTCCTTGGTAATCACTCATTGTCTCCTACAGAGTCCTTTTACTTAAATTATTTTAGCAATAATCTATTTGTTGTTGGCTTATTTAGTGTATGTTCCTCTGCTGCATTTAATTTATCCAAAATGACATATCTGGGATGTTTGGGATCTCTTAAGGGTAACTAAATATTGGATATTTTCTAAGTCAACATAATAATTCCTTACACTACTAACATTCCATCCTGATATATAAAATACTATAGAATATAGAATTTCATATCTCTTAAGAAAATTCTCCATATAATAATTTAACATATGGAGCTCGGTTTATATTGTTGGTTAAAGGTATGAGTGATAATCCTATATATCTATCTTTATCTATTGGATAAGGAATGACTTTCATTCCATGTTTAATGGGAAATACATATTTACTTGTATTTGATACTTTAGAATTAATGTTTTATAGAAGTACTTTTTAAAGCCGGACCAGAATTTTACCCTACTTGTATTTAAAGAAGAAAGAACATTAAATTACACTCCCAAGTTTACACACATAAAAATAATATTCAATGTTATCAGAGAATATGGTATAACTACTATAATCAAAATAAAAAAGCAGCAAAATGTTTCTTCCAACAAATAACTTGAAATGGATTTAACATTCTTATCATTAAATACTAATGGCTTAAATAATACAAATAAAAGATCAAACTTACTAAAATATTTAAATCTAAATAAGGCACAAGTAGTATTTCTCCAGGAAACACATTTTAAGACTAATGATAGCTTTATTTGGAACCTTAGGGAACTACACAGTCTTAGCTCAAACCTCCTATAGAACAATGATAAAAGGAGTATCAATTATCTGGAAGAAAAACATAATCACTCCAAAAGTTATTTATAAATATGAAGACAAAGGTCTACACTTTTTAAATTAGATGATAAATCCTTATTTTCCCATAAAGACCATAGATTTGGAACACAGACCAGAATATACAAATTATTCGTAGTTCAAGATTTACAAAGAAAAATCCTCAACTTTGTAATAGTTCCATGCCCCTTCTCAGATCATAACTCTCTGATGAAGTTCTGAATAGAGTTTAAACCTTTAATCTTCTTAACTAGAATTCCATCATATATCACGAAAATAAAAGAATTCAGACCCTGGATGTTGTCAGAACTACAATTATTTCTTGAAATTAATAATACAACAGAAATCAGTACAGTCATGATTTGGGACTCATTAAAAGCGTATTTATTTGGTAAGACCCTTAGCTGGTACAAAAACAAAGTTAGAGAGTGAGAATCTGAATCACTAGACTTGCAAAACTAGACTCCTGACAGCAAAATCTAAATCAGAATTGTCCAGAAGTCAAACAAGAAATGGAGGAATTAAATAAAAAATATAATGAAATTCTCACACACAAAACTTGTCTAGCCTTGGAAAAATTAAAAATAAACTCATTAGCTACCTCCCCCAGATATCTACATAACTTTTCTACAAGAATTAAAATACATTCTAAACCAAATAACATTAGTAGTATATATCATGAAAAGGGAAAAAAATATCAGATATAGGAGACATCCTTGAAGCATTTTGGTTCTATTATATGGAACACTTCAAAAACGAAGATTTAGATACCAACCAAATAAACTTAGATACAAACCTTATCAATATAAAAAAAATTCCAGAAAACTTAAAAACTAGACCTACAAAATCCTGTATACTACAAAGAAATTGTTAACAAGATAAAAGAAAGTAAGTCTAACAAAGCTCCAGGGATAGATGGTGTAACTACAGAAATTTACAAACTCTTCCCTTCAACAGTAATCTCCCTTTTTCATAAAACTTTGTTAGAACTCCAGTTAGATGCAAAAATCCCTCATGGAAATATTCTCTCATAACACCAATTCTAAAAGATAATAAACAATCAGAACTTTGCACCTCATACAGACATATATCATTACTGAATAATAATTACAAAATATTCATGTCAATCCTAACTAACAGAATGAAAATCCCACTTTCAAAAGACAATTAATAATGATCAAACTGGATTTTTATATAACAGCACTCTCACATGATAATACTAAAAGGATACTTACTCTTATAGATTATGTGAATAAAGAAGATATAGAAACACTTGTAATTGGATTAGACATAGAAAAAGCCTTGGATTCCCTCAACTGCGAATATCTATTTAAAACTTGAGCATTATTTGAATTTCCTCTTCCCTTCATCTAATTACAAAAAAAAAAAACATGTATATTAATAACTTAGTCTACATTAAATTAGGCCCCTTCACCTCAGAATCTATCCATATAACGAAAGGCACTAAACAAGGACACCCCCTTTCTCCTATTTTATTTGCTTTGGCTATAGAAATATTTGCAGAAATAATATGCAATAATCCAAAAATAAAAGGAATAGATGTCTATGACCAGTGCATATCTAAAATAACACTTTTTGCTGATGATATTTTATTAACCCTATCAAATTCCAGAGAGTCATTAGGACAGCTAGAAGAAGTAATGGAGAAATTTTATAAGATTTCAGGTCTACACTTTAATAGATCAAAATTTCTATTTTTTAAATAAGAAAAAAGAACTACAAGTTACAGATAAATCCATCATAGGAAAACAAGAACTTGCACGAAATTATTTAGGAATAGTGATATGCAAAAATATAAATGAAACAATATTAATAAATTATAAAAACATTATTGAAACAATATATATATATATATATATATATATATATATATAGATATAGATATAGATATAGATATATATATATATATATATATATATATATATATATACATATACATACACACACACACATAGAAAAGTGGAACAAAATTATATTAACTTCTGAAGACAGACTGCAATTAATAAAAATGGTCTTACTGCCAGAAATACTATTTGTAGCATTAGCAATACAGTTAATTCCTTAAAGATGCATTCTTAAAGAAATAAACTCATGTTTAATAAAATTTTTATGGTATCCCAAAAAGAACAGAGTAGCTTTAACTCATTACTTTAGACCCTGGAAACAAGGAGGCTTGAACTTCCCAGAAATAGAAACATATATAAAAGCATCTGTGCTTAAAACTACAATACACTGGATGAACCCAAATTATTTTGCCAACTGGAAAGAATTAACAACGGCTATATTAACAAATGAATTTAATCCGTTAAAAAAATGTTTTAATAGTAGACAAATCAAACAAACCCTGGTACATACTATGTATATGTATACAATTACAATATAATATAACAAAACCTTCCAAAACAACACTGATTAATCATTACATCAATTCCTTTAGGAAACTTATCAATGTAAACAGATCTAAAAAAAACGTTGGTTTGACCTTTGAACCCCATTTATCATCACCAAGAACTTTCCTCACAAAATATATAGGGAAACAACCTCCTGGGAACAAAATTCTTATGCTGGTTTTCAATGTATAAATACATTAAATGTTTTAGATATACATATGATAAAAACTGCTTACAGTATTCCAACACAGGACTGGTTAACCTTACAAAGCATTCTATTGTACACTCAAGATTTATGCAGATTAATTAATAGTTCTTCATTTAAAGATATTCCAAATCTAATAAGTTTTCTGTATGAATTTATATATAATAGATGTGAAAAGAAAAATTCCATTTCAACTCTATATAAAGAGTTAATAACATATAAAACAATTCCCAAACCATCATACTGGCAGTTCTTAACAAAAGGTCAGTCATTGCAGTTAACAGAATAAATTAAAACCAACATCTTACTATCAGTTAATTACACCTCTAACACACAGTACTGGAAAATATTTAACTGGAAATACTTACATAGAGCATTTTTTAACAGCAGATAGAATTAAAAAAGATCAGTACTACTACAAATGTTTTTTGCTGGAGGTGTGAAAAGTCAAATAAATCAGACTGGATTCATATTTTTATGAATGTAATAAAATCATATTGGAATGGAATAATTTTTTACAAGTTTTATTTAATGAATCCTTTACCTTAACTAAAGCATTGATTATACTAAATGTAAATGAAGGTCCCTACCTGAATAAGACAAATATGTATTTGTTATGGACAATACTTGCTATATCTAGGAAATGTGTAACTAGAAGGTGGAATTCAAATACACCCCCGACCTTGGAAGAATTCTACACTTTTACTGAAGACAACTGCTTCGATGGAAATAAAGATCAAAGAACTACAAATCTATCCCAGGCCATTGGTAAATAATCCTTGGAAGAAAGTTATATCCTTGTTGGACACTCTGCAATAATCAATATTGTATCTCTGATAACTGATCTGTTAATTCTATATTTAATAACATATATAACTGAAAGTCAGGCTATTGTAAATACTGTATATAGTTATTTAAAATATTTAAAAATATTATGTAAATGTTATTTTAACTGAAAACAAAAATTTTCTGAGGAAAAAAACAGAATGATGCCTCAATACAAACAAAATGATAAATACACTCGAGAGGGATCCAATATATATCAGACTGGGAAGTGGTGTTAGACAACCCTGGCTAGTGTGCTGAAGATGGCCTGCATTCCTCTCCTTGGGGCTTCCATAAATTGGCAAAAACCTCTTCTACCCCCACAGTGCCTTTTTTTCCTAAAAGGAAAGGTTAGCCTTTTCAATTTACCTATATAGCCAACCATAACCAAAAACCATATAAAAGGAAGTACTGTTCAATGCTAGAAACTAAAAGTTTTATTATTTACAGGCAGTCTTAACCATTAAAAATGACGACATATGTATAAGTTACTGAAACATGTTTTCAGAACAATAAAAGTACCCCCACAGTGCAGGGTTTTCATGTCTGTCACTCCTTCAGCTCCTACACAAAATTCAATTGTGTGGCTGGTGAGAGGAGTGTCTATGTTCCTAAAAATCATTATCACCTCCAGACTCTTAATGCAGGACAATCATCTTGAACTCCTTCACATCCTTCTCACAACAAACAAACCCAGTACCACAATGTAGTAAAACAATGTAGCCAACTACCAACCCCCACCCACCCAATAACACCAGCAGTCCATGAGAACATCTAAACAAATGACAGCTTTCACTATTAAACCTAAAACTATACTCTTAGGTGATCAACTCTCTCCATTAAACTTGGAAACCTACACCACCATAAGTATGTGCAAAAGATTCATATACTTCATTAATGCCAATGTTTTATCAACTACTCCAAATCTCAATGAGGGGATCCAAAATACTGGACCTGGTTCTCACCAAATAGTAGAAAAAAATTAAATCCTCCAAAATGAGCACAAATTGAGAACTGCTATCCATGCTAAGGATAACCACAAAACCTTATTCAGCTATGACAAAAAACTTGATGTAATGCACAGCAATGTTCTGTATTAATGCAAAATAACACATGCTTGCCCACATGCTCATCCCCTAAAGACAACACAGCCAACATAATAGTGGATTAGTTAAACTCAAACTTTATTCTCCTCTCCCAGTCAAACTTTCCAAAGCACATTAGCATAACTACACCGCCCCCAATCTCCTCTTAACAAGTCTCGAGTGCTCTCTGAAAGTCCAAGAACACTAGCTCAATGGGTCTAGATAATCCATCAGGCTGTCTTCTAGTCAGCAACAAAAATTTTCTGGTACACCAATTACAAGTCTACTCAGTCTCAGCCCCTCCACTGAATTCATGGCAGAGGTATAGAGAACTGCTGTAGTTATCCCATTCCATACAGAAGTTTTAAGAACTAGATACATTACACCATACATGGGAATGTGAGGTTAGGCTTATTAAGATCTTCACATATCAACATCCTAGCACATACCTATAAAAGGAGGACCCACTACTGAGCTGGGTTAACTATAAACCCATAAACCTCACCAGCCTTAGCTGTAAGGCAATGGAGTTCATCATTACAGAGCTTATTAACAAGAAAGTCTTCAAATCCCAGACTCAAACCAGTTTGTATTGTGAGACACAGATGCTGCCTCTTAAACCTGGTGGACTTATTTGAACAAGTCATTGGGGCATTAGACATGGACAAATTGGTTCTCACTAAACACCTGGACTTGATCAAGTCCCATGATACCATTCCACATTCTGGCATTATTGATAAGCTAATCCAATTACAAGTAAATTCAATGCCAGACTCCCATCTATTAGTGTTGGATGCAAGCACTCAGAACTGAAGTTACCAATGGTTTTCCACAAGGATTGGATCTGGGACACTTCTCTTTAATATCTACTTTTCCAGTGTCAAAGCTGACCAACAAAGGCCTACAGCTGACACAGTTTGCCGATGAGTGCAAACAAGTTGTGCTTGGACCATGGACTCTACTCAAAAGCCAACAAATACAGCATTGTGTCCCTTTGTCAAACCTGTTTACACATGCTCCTATCACACAGGTATCAGCCCTTACCTTAAACCAGCTGGTTATTAGAGACTTGGGCACTTTCCTGCACAACCATGCATCCGTTAAGAAAGAGGTTCATACAGCCAGCTTAAAAATCACCAGAGATGCATCTTTTAGCTCCAAGGAAGTCACCCCATACTCCTCCCTTAAACAGGCCAATAACAAACTATAATGCCCCCTTATGTATGTTCTTGTCTAGGCATATGACCCAGCTAGAGAGACCACAGCATTTCTTTACTTAAGAAATTAAGTGCATGCTCCCCTTGAGCTACCAAGAACTCCTCAAAGCTCTTACTCTCGCTCTTCTGTATCCTATCGACTTATCGACCTCTATCTACAAAGTATATGGTCCTATGTGATCAACCACACACCTGCTCAATCTAAACTTCAACCAAAACAAACAGGGAACCCCTTTAGTAAAGAATACTGCAACTGTGATATGGAAGGACATTAACCTATTACTTTATGAAATTTTGAACCATGCAAGTAAAATGTTCCTTATACCCTTTTTGCCATAACATGGGCCACATGCCTGAAAAGTTATGCAAGACCAAAAAAGGTATCCTGAACAGGTTCTTAAAATATAACTGGATGCATACAACAGAAATCATTTAAATAACAGTGCACTAAACAGCACATAACAAATGTCAATAGTAACAGCATTTACAAAAGAGTTACTGATTCTCGTTTTGAAAGTGCCGAGATCTGCCATAATCACAGCAAGAAATGTCATTTACAGGCAAATAAAAGGGGCTATTCTCTTTTCTTGAAAGTTTTGATTTTGAACCACTACTTAAGAAAATGGGAAAATTTGCTTCTTGGGAGACAGATACAAAACAGGCTGTTATGAGAATCCCCCCACCCCCCACCAGGGGTTTTGGTAATACACTGAGTCTTCTACATTCTTTCCTTGCTAGTTCCATAATGGACTTTTCCATTTAAAAAAGGCAGTTGCCTGCTTTCCCTGCAATAAAAACGCCAAGACTTGGATGTGGAATTCAAAAATACTTTGTAACTAGGGTAGGAAATCCAAAGTTATGGGCCCTTCCCATCTGCAAGAAATGGTCCAGTGTGAGTAACTGTTAAGGGTTAAGCTGATGGCATTAGGAGAACTCAACTGATAATACCTTACTAAGTTGCCATCTCCTTCCCTATACCACGTACATCACTGAACCCCTCATTCTGGTTCTGACCGAACAAAAAGCTCTTAGCATTGATCTGAAGAAGTCCATGGCTCTTAATTTAGAGGAAGACAATGCTTACCTTTTACTTTAGTGATTCAATAAAGTTTCCTATTAGTTCATCCGAGCTCCATTTTTATTCAGTGATACAGCCATGTCAGGCTTAATGCAGATTTACAGGTTATCGGACATTTCAAAGCAGTTATGTAATGAAGAGGTTTACCTTTAGTAATTGGAGAAAAATCCCTAGCCAATTTTCCTGGTCTGCTGCTCTAGGGAATATGCCCTTTAACAAGATCATCTGCAAAAGAACACCTGGGTTTAGAAAATGAATCTCATTTACATTTCTTGCACAGATATTGAGAGGGACAACCGGGCCACTTCAGCACAAATTTAATAGCCAATGAGGAAGATCCTCGTTGTCCCCAAACTACCAACTGCAGGTATGTCAATTTATCAAGGGTGAGAAAATGTTAGCAATAACCACAATTAGAAAGACTTTGTTAGTGTTCATTAACTTCTCTCTCCTTCGCACTTTAGCACTACTGCCATCAGATCTGGCAGAAGCGTTTTGCCTGGTGGCCCAAGATCTGGCAGAAGCATTTTGCCTGGTGGCCCAAGATCTGGCAAAAGCGTTTTGCCTGGTGGCCCATACTTCACAATGGCAAAACACACACAAATACACACTGTTTCTATGTGGCACACCTCATCACTAAGGGCTTTTCATCCAGAAAAAAGGAGGTCATTGTCCCACTATACTCATCCCTCATTAGACCCATTATAGAATACAACACTCCATTTGGTATGTACCTCTCAAGACATCTGCAGCAGGAAAGGCCGCAGAAATACCTCACTAAAAGAATCACAGGTCTAAAGCAGATGCCCTATGCTGACCGCCTTAAAAAACTCCAGCTATACTCTGTCACCTATTGTCTACTCAGAGGCGATCTCTCTGCTTAACATACAAGGCCATGTCAAACCCAGAGTTGCTGGACATGCTACACTTAAAGAAATCCCAATCCCTCAGAGCCACACGCTCTAGGGATCTAAACCTTGTCATCACAATAAACAAAACATGCTGGAGGGATAGGTTCCTGACCCAGAGACTATCCAGACTCTGGAATAGACTGCCAATACATGTCAAGCAGAGCGCCTCTTTGGCCCTCTTCAAAAGGAACCTTGAGGATTGGATGGGAGAAAGAAAATTCACCCTGGGGATCACGTCAGTCGCCCTGCTAGACAGGGGTCCATGGAAGTAAACAGTGTGGGAAGAAATAGCCAGGGAATTGTTATGGCTAGGCTTGTATAGGCCCTAGGACCGATAGCCTAGTACCAACCTATGAGCAAACACACACACTCGCTGAATAGCAAACATTACTCAGACAGCTAGGCAAATTAAGAATTTGGCAATCTTTTACTGTATTTTTTTATGTCAAGTTTGCACAATGAAAATAACTGCTTTTTCCCCAAAATATAAACTCTAAACACATTGAGACATCTACTAACCTTAGCAGTTTTACTAATGCAGACTGAAGATCAGGTTGATGAAAACATTACAGCCAACATACCCTTAAAAGTTAGCAAATCAAAATAAGCAGTAAAACATCCTGTGGTACCCTCCCCACCAGCAACATCCCATGCATCCCACAATAATATTACCCAGATTTCATCCCACTTCAAAGATTACTACTAGAAAATGGAGATCAAACCGAAACCAGCTGTAATTAAGTATTGATTATAAAGAGTATAAAAGAAATGGAAGAAGGATCTTTATTATGGATGTAATTTGCTCCTCCTTTCTAATGTTCAGGGGAGGAGTGAGGTTTAAGGGAAGGTAGGAATGGAGCATTTTATTGAATGTTGGAGCAGATAATTGTCCAGGAGTAAATGTCAAACATCAATATAACGCCAAACTATCTGCAATTCGACTCACAGGGTGTGTACCAATTGTCTGAAACTTAAGACTTTTAAGACTGTGGCAAGTCGCAATTCATACCACCTTGAAAAGCACAATGTCTGTTCCTGAAACCCTAGATTACCTACAGGAGTAAGACTTTGCCAGTAAGGTTCTGATCCTGGAGTTACTCTATTACAGAATGATGACAAGAAATAAAGGTGGATGCTATGATCATCAAGTCCTGTTATTATTTAAAAGGAATGTCTGCATGTCCTCCCCGTGGTCAAGTGACATTAAAGACATGCAGGTAGGTGCGAGTGTGAATGGGCGTGCCTTTGTTGAAGGTTGGGCATCGGGCTGGCAACTCGGCACCATAAAAATCCACTGCCAATCATGAGCGGACCGGAGTTCCGCTGTGGCGACCCCTAACCAGGAAAAGCCAAAAGTCTTATTATTTAAAAGGAATGTACTTTTAATTTTGTTTTAGTTAACCAAGACAGTCTGACAGAACCCCTGTTTACTGAAGACCCAGGGAGAAAAAACACCAGAATACAGCAATGTATGTACAAAAGCATTTATCATTGTACAAACACTGCATATGAATTAACACTGCTCATTTGTAAATACATAAAACAGTACATTGCACAGTTAATTTACAAATTAAGAGAAAGTTGCAGATATTACACACAAAGTAGTCTGTGGAAAACAAATCTAGTACCACATTTTACTGCAGGGACTCTTTGTTTTTGGACTAGTATTTCCCTTTACCTATGGTTTCTTCACTTAGAAGTAAACCGCCTGTGAGGTGTGCAAAATTCTGAGGCCCACTTACTAATTGATACTTTCTGTTAGGAGAATATTTATTGCACTGAATGTGTGGAGTCTGCTCTCTAATCTCCTATATATTCTACAGTTTTGTTAAAATATATACAAAGCTTTTTATTATTAAAATCTATTATGTATTACTTTACTGTTCTTAGCTCCTCCTTCTCTGGGAGGTGCCCAGGAGTTATCCTCACTTTTACGACACAAGGTTTGCCTTTTTTCTCCCTAGACATTATACGGTCCCGTCTTCAAGTGATTTTGATCTGTAAGAATGTACTGTTTGTCTGTAGATTAGAAATGATCACGGTTCTTTCCCAGGAAAGACTGGACTGCTCTTTATAGGTTAGATGGGAGGAGCTTGCGTGTTGGTCTTGCTCATGAGTGGAAGTACATGTGACTGGATACCTTTGAATGGAAACAGTGGTAGTACTGCAAGCATTGTACTTGACTGTGTTAATTAAAAAGAGAGCTGATTCATGGGCATAACCATTCAGTTCACAAACTCAAACATTTAGCTCTGTTTCATGCAATCAAGAGAAGTACAAAATGAAACAGTGGTAGTCTAACAATGTCAGTATACCAGTAGGACGCTGGCATACTAACAGCCAAAGAAGAACAATGTTTTAAATTTTTTTTGTCTCTAATGTCCAGCAAGGGGTAAACTGCTCCAACAGAGGACATGCTTCAGTTTCTGTATCTGTAACAGCAGAGGTGTGCAATACAGAAAAATATCTAAATTAAACTAGCCATTAAACCAACCAAATACTCATTATTAAGAAGTGGTCAAAGCCATTATCAAAAAGGGCAAAAACAAGAAAGATGGTCACCTACCAAGCCAACAAAAAGCGAGCTGCTGCTTCATATTTCTGTGACTGAGGTACATCTCCCTCCAGAAACTTCTACGCTCATGAGTACCTTAAACATACCCATAATCCATACTCAAAAAATAAAATAAAATTTTTTTCAGAAAAAAAAAAGAGTTTTCAGAAACGCGAAATTCATAGTCAAGACCATATGATTGAATTTCCAAAAACAATCATTTAAAAAAATCTACTTTTTTTACATTTTGCAGGGGGGTAAGATCACCTCCACCCACCACACCCCCTGCAAATTATATATACCAACTCCGAGACTGTCCTACAGTGAGGAGAAGGGTAAATTTCCTGATCCGCATTGTACCGCAATCTCCATTCAAAAGCTTTGACTTTTCAAAAACTCGATCATATGGTCTTGACTATATGAATTTCGAGTTTCTGAAAACTCGAATCAACTGGTCCCTATTATTTAGAGCTTAAATTATTTCATTTTGGAAGGAAGTAGAATCAAGGGGTTCAACTGCACATCATTGCGTTGAAAAACACTATATATATATATATATATATATATATATATACACACAACCACAAAACAAAATTTCATCTAAAAATATGAAAAAGCAGTTTTGCAAGGGATAAAGGCCCCATGCACCCCACACCCTCCACCCTCCACTTACATTTTTCCACACTCAGAGGTCACATCACGTAGAAGCACATTTTCTTTCTTAAAGTTCAAATCTGTATTTGCTGCATTTGTAAGCAAATGTAAAATTAGAGTTCTTTTGCTTCAAGATTCAAGTGAAGCAAAAATAAAAGAAATCAACAGAGCAGATCTTGGTATCAAAATTCTTGTGTCTAAAATAAGAATGTAGCAGTCTTACAATATGACTAAGTCTGAGTGCAAACAATACATCAGGAGTTTGAAAATGCAATGCAGGGCATGCTGGAATTTATAACAGCAGGGCTGCTTAATTTGAGTTCGGAAGTGTATTACGGCGAAATGGTTTGCTAGTGTTTGAAGGCATACTATGCATGTGTGACTTCAGACTGAAAAGTGTTGCAGATGTACATAAGGTCGAAAACTTACAAAACTCAGCTGTGAGAGACAGAATGAATTTTCAGATTTGTATAGACCTCTCTTACAAAGCACCGTTTACTGTGATGCACGTGTGCCATAGTTTGCTTTGGTTTTAGGAATTGTAAATCTGTCATGTGCCAGACTACCAAAACACAACTTTCAGACCAAGTATTTATATCCTGTCAGAGTCTACATGGGTTTTAACAAGGGTATCCCATTTACTCACATATTCCAAAAATATGCCAGCATATGAACTGATGACCCTCCAACCTAACCATGTATGTGAAGCGTGCTTGTGACTGCATATGCATTCTTGTAATGGAATGGCAACCCATACAGGATATTCTAGACTTTCACCTTTTGCTTACCAGCAGAAGATCCAGCTCTCCCACAACCCTGAGTAAAATAAGAAAGTACCAGGAAAGGAATCAACTTTTAGTTTACAGTAAAAAGAAATTAAGAAGTACATGCAGAATCCTCAGAGGAATGGCAGCTGAGAAGTTATTTCTGATGCCACTTGATGTTTTGCTCATGGAATTTCCTGTGTTGAAAAGTAGTCGTCAATTTATTCTACATAACTTATCCCAGTGGAGTTCATGGTGGTATCAAAGTAAAGTAAACAGGGTACCAAACTTTTCCATCTGCAACAACCTTTAGTTTTATCCTTTAAAACCTGTACAAATTTCCAGGTATGCCGAGACCTCTACCAACTAATCACTGCGTGCAAGACTAATGTCACTACATTCCAATTTCCTCCACGAAACCTCTGGTCCACTGCTGAGGATACTTAAGACATCTGCACCTAAAATACTGTAATGCTTTTATAACATTGGCTAATCTATGGTTCAATTTTCCACAACTAATCTTCTCCATCTCCAGAAAGGAGAAACTAAGACTTTTGAAAACAGAAAGAACTTACTATAAATAATCAGCTCAGTTGGTAAAGAACTAAAACAGTTTAAAATTAAGATATATATAATAGGACTGGAAGTGGGACATGGTATCAATGTCAGTGAATTTCCCTAAAGAGGGATTAATAGTTCGCATAATGGTTAAGGTGTTTACCTTACTGTCATAAGGTGCAGAGTTTGATTCTCACATGGGGTAACTGGCTAGGCTTAAAATGGCCCACAAGGGCACTTAGCCTAGTACTAATCTATGAACCTAAAAAGGAGGCGGGGGTTGGGAGGAACTGGTTAGGGCAAACAGGTTGCCAGCAGGTCAGATTACAGGCATGGGGAAAATCTGAAAAAGATAGCTCAAATCAGAGTTAAAGCCAATGAGTAAAACTATAGGCAGGTTTGGGACAAGGCAGTAGAGGTAGAACGAGCACAGCTGCAAGAAAACCTGCTTATCCACCCTTCTTCATAGAAGGATAATTTGTCTTGCTGGTCTACAAAGGTGGGCACACTAGGAATCAGGAAGGAGTTTCCATTTTCCACTATACGTGCTTTTCAGGTTTTCATCTTCCCCAGAAAGGTTAATGAGAACAGCCTAGGGTGTCAGAGACAAGCCCCCCCCCCCCCGGGGGGGCAGTTTTTGAAGGTTAAACTTTGTATGGAGGAGTGATAGGGGAAGGATACACTGGCTCGGACAGCTCAAGCAGACTGCAGCCCCCTCAGCAACTTAAAACATTGGGCAGAGAGGTGGACCCTTTCAAGCTTTGTGGTATACCAGGAAATCCTGGTGGGCAAGGCATGGACCCACTGATCATGGCTCTGCAGACCCATTCAATTAATTGTGCTGCAATTTCTGACAGGAGCTGAATTTCATGAAAATTTGGTGCGGCATCATTTGACAAGGCAAGATTTATTTATTTTACATTTGTTGCTCGGGCTAATCTAACTGGATACATGTCCATTTTCAGTAGAGGTCCGGGCTGAAAAGCTCCAAGACATATACAAAAATACAATATAAAATGTTGCAACAGTCCAAGCGTAAAACAGCTGTTGTTAATAAAAAATACAAAAATACAAGATGGTGTTTGCATTGACCAGGCTGGGTTCCATTTCATGGCCTGCTCTTTGCAATATCTGGTGATTCATTACTACAAGGCTGCTTGTTTGGAATGACTAGTACTTGTTCTTGCATAAGGCTGAATAAATGCATGGCACCAGCCATTATGATCTAACTCTTTTGTGTGTGTGTGTGTGTGTGTGTGTGTGTGTGTGTGTGTGTGTGTCTTTGTTTTGGGGGGAGGGGGGTTGTGGACAAGTATGAACATGTACAATTCCCTCCATAGACAATTTCACATTATGCATTTGTCAGTAGTGTTAACTGCTTATTAACTTCTCTATTGCAAAATCCATGCTTGATAGAAGTCAATGGAGAATCAATACAGTTAGTGCCCATGATTCACATCAATACACTTGCAATATTTGTCCAGCTTCACTATCAAGGACCCTGTCCCCTTGTTTCTATGTCTTCCTCAACTGCTTCCCTCTATAAATGAATTTGTTGGTTACAGTATCTTACACTGGCTTCCTGCCATACAGACCATTCCATAGTTCCTCTACTGTTCTCTCTGTCATTTTCCCCCTCAGACCTACAACCTCTCTCATTCATAATGCTATGGTGAGATTACAATTTCCCTAAAATACATACCAGCAACTACACCTAGTTCACAGATAATCTAACACTGTCTTTCCCTTCCAGTAATATACCTATGTAGTTTAAGCAGGTTCTAAATTATATCAGCAAATGCTTAAAATTGCAAACTCTGTATAATTTGACAGAAACACTTTGAAAATCCAAAATGCCGAACACACGGATCAGCAATTTTTTTTCCCCAGGGGAAAAAAAAAAAAAACCCAAACCCAAAATAAAGCTGGGGGCTTCGTCTCCCATACCCCCCTACGTAAAATATACCAACTCCGAGATCACACCACAGTGGAGGAAATGGCAAAGTCCCAAAAACGGCCCAGTGATTTTTTTCCCCTGGGGGGGGGGGTTGCTGTTCCACGCTTTTGGAATTTCATTTTGGGTATCAAATTTGAATAAACACCCTTTGCTTACATAACAGGAACCCGTTTAAGCTGATCTTCTTACAGCTATCTCCCCCCTGTCATTTTTTGTAACACCAGCAAATGCAGAAAGAGGCACTTTTTTTCCACCAACGCATTAACTTTTTGAACACCTGCAATACCACAGTCCAGATACAAATTGATAAAAAACAGCCAGAAAAGCCAGATAATCCCAGATAGTTAATTTGTCAAAAAACACCAGAACTTTTGCCAGAAACTTCTTTTAATAAAACTCATAGACCTCAGCATACAGCCTTTAGAGTAAAATGTGTTACAAGCACACCAACAAACTTATATATTCATTCATTAATTGCCATCAATTATAACAAATTGAATAATTGCATTCCACATACTATTAATAAAAACTTTCCAGCTACATTCAAGATTCAAACCCCTGGGATTCAGGGCTTCATATTTCAAAATAAAAACAGTTTCTTTATATAAAAAGAAGTTATGTACTTACCATAACGTTCCATGTGAGTTGTTCATCTCGCCTTCATTCTTACACAAAGGTTCAGAGCCTATCCTCTGCTCCGAGTCAGATGCTTTTCTAGCTGAAGATCTCAGAGTAGCTCGAGGCCAGGTCCCTATCCCATGATGCTCTATGTCCTACCTAAGATCTAGTTTGCTGAACCCAGCATGAAACGGATATAACCTAACAAATACTCCAACTGGAGTAAAAAGTCCCAGAACAAGTCCACCAGACCCCAATTCTACGCGTTCTTAGAGACCCTGGAGGGGGAAGGGGGGTGGGAATGTAAGAATGAAGGCGAGATGAACAACTCACGTGGAACATTATGGTAAGTACATAACTTCTTTATGTGAAGTTGTTCAATCTTGCCGTTTATTCTTACACATGGGTAGCGTCCCAAGCACCCTAATCCTGGGTGGCTCAGGGGAGTATATTCATGAGGACAGTGGAACCAAAGGAAGCCCTGTCCCCTTTGTAATGGGTGATAAAGGTATGCAGCTTAGACCAAGTGACAGTTGCACATATAGTGTCCAAAGACAATCGAGCCGCATAAGCAGAAGAAGAAGTTGATACAGCCCTTGTGGAATGTGCCTTCACACCATGCTCTAATGGTTGGTTTGCTGAAGAGTATTTAAATTTAATGCAGTCAACCATTTGGAAAGGGTAACTTTAGAGACTGATAATCCGTTCTTAGTGTCAGCATGAGAGACAAACAGTTGGTCAGATCTTCTAAATTCCTTTGTCCTGTCCAAATAGAATCTCAATTGTCTGTGGACATCAAGTTTATGCAACATGTACTCCAACTTATTACAATGGTTACTGAAAAAGGTTGGAAGTTCAATAGTTTGATTCAGGTTAGTCTTGGAACACACCTTTGGAAGGAATGAAGGATTAGTCCTCAGTGATACTCTGACCGGGTGAAACACCAAATACGGGGTTTGATAGAAAGGGCTTGAAGCTCAGACACTCTACGTGCTGAGGTAATGGCCACCAAGAAAATAGTTTTCCAAGAAAGAAACTTCAAATGGCAGGATGATGCAGGCTCAAAGAGGGGGGGTGGATAATCCTTGACAGCACAAAATTTAGATTCCAGGGAGTAAAAGGTTGTAGGTGGCCTAAGATGAATGGTACCCTTCAGGAAGGCCCTAGACAATCTGTGAGACATCAAATTAAACCTTCAGTTCAGAGGTGAAAATTCGAAATTGCAGCCAATTGAAATCTAACAGTGGCAGCTGCAGCACCTTCATGAAAAAGCTTAGGAATTCCAGGATACTAGCAATCGGGGCAACATAAGATCAATGTTATTCTGGGAGTCCCAAAAAGCAAATCGCTTCCATTTACTAGCATATAAACTTTCTAGTGGAAGCTTTATGTGAAGATACAAGAATATGCTGTACCTCCGAAGAAAATTTGTGTGACCAAGCTAGGTTGGGAATCGGAGCAGCCAAGCTGTCAGTCTGAGGGAATGAAGGGAGGGATGGAGGGCCCCTGATGAATGTGTCAGCAGATCTGGAAATAGATCCAAAATCCAAGGTTCCTCCAGTTGATAGAGTCGAAGGAAGGGAAACCAAATCTGTCGAGGCCAAAAAGGAGCTATTAAGAATAAAGCCTTTCCCAGGCTCTTGGCTTTCTGTATGAATTTCAGAATCAGGGGTATAGGTGGAAAGGCATATAGGAGTCCCGGGGGCCAATCTTGTATAAGCGAGTCCCTTGGGTTGCTCCCCGGAGGGAGATTCAGGACAAAGTAGCTTCTGCATTTGGCATTCATAGGGAATGCAAACAGGTCGCAGCAAGGCTGGCCCCATCTGCGCAAAATCAACTCCGCAACTTCGTCTTTGCGAGATCACTCGTGCAGTAGCAGAATGGCTCTGCTCAGTTTGTCTGCTATCACATTGGATTTCCCCAGAATATGCGTTCAGAAAGCACCCGGTGGGTACTGCCAAATTCTCAAGGCCTCTCGACACAGAGGGTAAGACCTGGTTCTCCCTTGCTTGTTGATGTACCAGGCCACAGATATGTTGTCTGTCTGTATCGCAATCATCCCTAGAGGAAGAGAGTTGTGGAAGTGCTGCAACGCCAAAAGCACCACTCTCAGCTCCAGAACATTGATGTGCAACTGTGACCGTCTTCGATCAGGTGCCTTGGGCTGTTCTTCCATGAAAAATCACCCTCCCCCTATCAGAGAAGCGTCCGTGGCCACTGTGGCTGACGGCAGGGGAGAAACAAATGGTCGACCCACTGTAACTTGGTGGCTGGTCAACCACCAGCGATGATCCTTCTTGCAAGAGTCTGTAATCATGATTAAGAATGACATCGGAAGTTGTTGGCAAGACCACTGGGTGAAGAGTAACCACTGAAGAATCCTCATGTGCGTATGTCCCAGAGGAACTGCTAGGAGTGTAGCTGCCATAGTACCTAGTAGTTTCAGTACCTGAGAGGCCAGTACTTTTTTCTCTGCAAAATGTCTGAGACCTGGTTTCGAAGAGTGGCTATTCTGTCCAGGAGAAATTTTACTGTGGCGGTGGTGGTGTCTCATTCTGCTCCAATAAAGGAGATACGCTGCAATGGCGACAATGCAGACTTTTCGAAATTTACAGTGATACCTAACTGAGAGCAGAGACTGAGAGTGTGATCCCTGAACAGAATTAGTTGATGCCTGGAGGTGGCGGTAAGGAGCCAGTCATCCAAATACAGAAACATTCAGAATCCTAGATGCCTCAGGTGCGCTGTAACCACTGCCATGCATTTGGTAAACACCCTGGGGGCTGTTGAGAGTCCAAAGGGCAGTGCTCGGAATTGGTAGTGACTGGCTCCCAGGCAGAAATGCAGATGATTTCTGGATGGTCTAGCCATTCTGATATGGTAGTACACATCCTTGAGATCTATTCAGCACACCCAATCGCCCATTCCGAGGAATGGGAGAAGACACTGAAGCGTGACCATCCGGAACTTCTCCTAAATTACAAATGTGTTGACTCTGCTGAGATCCAAGATGGGCCTGCAGTCCCATCTTCTTTAGAACTAAAAAGAATCTGGAGTAAGTTCTGGATCCTATCTGGTCTGCTGGGACTGGCTGGATTTTCCTGCAGCCTCTGGATTTCTTTGGCTGCTTGATCCCCGAGACTGGATGGAGCATCTGGGATTTTATTCTGAACAGGTGGAGTGTCTTAAGAATGGGATGATGTAACCTCTGGTAACGATGCTTTGTATCCAAGAATCTCTTGTAATTCCTAGCCAAACATCCGGATACAAAGCCAACCGACCCCTGACTGCCTCCAGAGTAAGACAGTCGGGCCTCCTTTCAGGAGCGCTGATAGGGCCTACCAAGGAACTGATCCCTGCCACCCTGGTTCTGTGGATCTCCACTGCCACCGGGGCAGCATCCTCCATTATTACCCCCTCCTCTGCCCCTGGAGGGGGGGTCACTACATGTGTTCTGGAAAGCTCCTTGGGACTTGGAGAACCACATTTTTCCACCTTCCTGCCCTTTGGGGTATGGTCTGGTAGGGGTGGAAAAACGGACTCCTACGGTAGACAAGAGTCTTTCCTTCTTGCTCACACCTAGTGAAAATCTCCTCGACTTTGGGCCCTAAAAGAGACGAGCCATCGACTGGGGTGTTGACAAAGGAAAACTTTAAGGCTTCCGCAAAGGAGCATAAGCGCATCCAGGAATGTCTCCAAAGAGCTACTGCTGAACCTGCTGCCCAACTCGAACCATCGGCTGCATGGCAAATGAGCCGCATTGACGAGTTAACTATGGAATTAAGGGTATTAAGCTGGGCTGTCACTTTCTCAGCGACACCTCCATCTGTACTACCCTGCAGAGTACCTCCGAGCTCTTTTAGGAGATCTCTTTGAAGACGGGTAAAATGAGTCAAGTAGCTAAACGATCACACAGCAAAGGTTGCAGCACTAAAGATGCGTTTCACGAATCAGTCTATCATCCTGGAATCCCTATTAGGAGGATGGACAGTAGAAGAGGTTTCGGACATCTCTTTCTTGGTGGCCGCCACCACCACCATGGCATCAACCAGAACTCCCTTAGTGAGGAACATCCTGTCTTGGGGGGAGGTGATAAACTTGTTGCGCCTCCGAGGGATCGGTTCCATAGTATCAGGAGACTCCCATGCCCTTCGAGCAACCAATTCCATTAGTTCGAAGGGCGGACTCACCCAGGAGGTGGAATGTTGCTACCCAAAGGCCTTCAGGAGCACCGATTCATCCTCAGTAGGGGTAACGGACTGCCAGTCACCCCTCTGCTTAAGGACTTCCAGGATATCAGCAAAGGCGATATCCTCCGAGGGGGACCATGGAGACCCTTCGGACTCCTCTAAGTCAGTGTCTGATGTCAAAGACTCCTGTGGGGAATCTAAATGCCTCCTCTTACAAAGTTTCTTCCTGGGAACCTCA
The DNA here is from genome assembly GCF_019279795.1 of Protopterus annectens. Classification (NCBI taxonomy): domain Eukaryota; kingdom Metazoa; phylum Chordata; order Ceratodontiformes; family Protopteridae; genus Protopterus; species Protopterus annectens. The sequence continues at coordinate 378,186,317 of NC_056735.1, forward strand.
TCTGTGGGAGCTTCTGGTTAGGACTCAGTAGAACAAGGGTCACCCAATGGGGTTACATGAGGCTCTGGGTCCCGATGCTTCATGGGGACCAGCGATGTAGAGGCAGAAAGCGGCACTTTAGGGAAAGAGGAGCAGGACCCCGATGATGTGCATGTCTTGGACGACATAACCTCCTCATAGCATCGAAGACACCACTGCTCCGACCCGAGGAAGCCACCGGTTCCAAAGAAGTTCCAAAGAAGACAGCAACCTCACCGGCGCACAGACAGTCGACTCCGAGCCAGAGGACAGAGCAGAGTTCATCCATGCAGACTCTCTGAGAGGAAGGTTGGAACCAACTCATCAGTTAGCCCCCCCAGAGCCAACCAGAGTGTGTTGGCTCCCAGACTCTTCCAACGGCACCAAAGAAGTCAGGGTTGATGGAGCTGATAGCACTGGAACAGGCCTCTGCTCCGAAGGCTCCACAATCATCAGATCCTCTTCTCCCGGCTCAGCTGAGGAGTAGTCATGGCAGGTGCAATGGCCTTACGCTCCGAAACCTGTTTGGTCGAAGCCAATAATAATTTAGCCAGTGCCGGGTTCTAGAGAAGCCTCTGCACACCCGGTCCCCATCTACATCAGAGAGGGTTCACGAGGAGCGAGTCGAAAAAACCGAAGAAGCCACTGATAGAAGGATAGGAGACCTGAATGTCTCGGAGACCGGCTCCGAAACACTGGCTCAGTGCATGGCTACACCTTCACAGCATGGCTCGGAGCCGATGACTTGGGCTCTGAGGAAGCTCTGGAAGACTTCGACCCCTTCGACGACTTTGAAGTCTAGTCGGCCATGTCCAAGGACTCTTGAAAATCAGGCTTCAGCAAGCCTCTATCTACCAGCTTTCTTCTTCATTGTAGCAGAACCCAACTACTGAAAAAAAAGAGTGGTATACAGAGCAATCCTGCTGGAGGAGGACAGGCCCCAAGCAATAAACACAACTGACATGGGAGTCAGTGACAGACATTTTCTGCCCGCATTTTGGGCACTTCTTAAAGCCCGATTTCTGCTTTTCTCTCTGATCAGTCATACTCACAAGAAAACAACAGTACGCACCAATCAGTGCAAATATTAAGGCAGTCTAATAACTATAGCACACACACATACTGCAAACTCTATAACAACTGCAGAAACAGCACAACTCTACTATCAATTCAGATTATTTATCTAACAGCTAAATATAAGCTTAAACTAGCAGAAAAAACTATCAACACGTTAATAATACCTAACTTTCTAAGCACTATTCAACACACTAAGAGATAGGACACTCGTTAATCAACTAAAGCACGGCCAAAGGCCTTAAAGCAGCCGCTCTTAAATAGATGAAAGACTCATCATCACAATGAAAACTGATCTAAACAAAGGCTAACCAGCCCAACAAAGCAGTCTAAATAGAAAAAAAATTGGAAAAACCTAGCTAAATTGGTACAATAAGTAGAAAAATCTCCACTATACTGGCCCGAGCTCTCCAACGACCTTCAATCTGTTGCAGCAGCAAACTAGATCTGAGGTAGGACAGAGAGCATCATGGGATAGGGACCTGGCCTCAAGCTACTCTGAGATCTTCAGCTAGAAAAGCGGACGACTCGGAGAAGAAGATCGGCTCCGAACCCATGTGTAAGAATGAATGGCAAGATTGAACAACTTCACATTAAATTTTCTTTTAATATTCTGGCTATCATACAAGCCACACTTAATTTGATCCAAAACAGTAGCTTTCAAGCCCTCTCATCTCCTTGATGGAATTCTGTAAAATGGCAAGCAATTGGACTCTCTAATATTCCTTTCCTTATGTCTCTAAGATGTTCCTGTAGGCAAGTTTTAAATGCTCGCTTACTCTCCCCCACATAAAATTTGCCACAAGGACACTTAATAGCATACATTATTCCCAGTGAGTCACAGCTACACACTTATTTTGCCTCATATTTTATACCATTTATACATTAAAAGTATGGTACTATATATTTACAACTGCAACACTTTCCACGTGGCTTACATACCCCCCTTTTAGAGGTACTATCAGTAATATATCTATTACATACCCCCCTTTTAGAGGTACTGTCAGTAATCTATCTATTAATAGGTACTTTTGGAAGAACAAATTTTGCATGAAAAATCATATCCCCAACACTTCTCCCTCTTTTAAATGAAATGCTGGGTGATTTTGAAAATCTGTATGTCTAATGAGATGATTCCAATAGTACTTTACAGTCTCCACTACTGTATCACTAACAGGACTATATGTAGTAATAAAATACATTTTTTAGTATTACTTTTTTTCTATTGTTCCTTATGGCATACTTATTTTTTTTGTACATCTGCCTTCAAAATCTCTGTGACACTAACTTTGAGTATATGCAAGTCATATCCCCTTTTCAGGACATCTTCTTACTATTTTCTCTCTTGAATAAACTCAGATTCTGCATTACATAGTCTCCTCATTCAAGAATTCCCCATATGGGAGTGCTGCAATAGCACGACTCGGATGGCAACTCCATCCATTTAAATATTGGTTGTCATCCGCCTGCCAACATCTGGTGTGACTGAGAAAACTAGAACTCAGACTAACTTAGTTTCTCTTCCTCACACATCATGAGAAACCAGAGGATGGTTATACTGGTTTGTTTGTGTTGAAGGAGTCTGCAACCACACACGGCGGTACTGACAAAACCCTTTAGGAAACAGGGGTGCCAACTCAAACCACTTTTAGGAGAGTCCTTAGCTCCAACACTGCCAATTTTTGGAACACTATTTGCTTAGACTACCACAGATGCAATTTATTTTTCTAGTTAATGTTACATGTATTTCTGTAAAGTGATCTGTCAGAAGCACTTTACGGTTTCATTTTGTCATTTGCTACCCTGGATGGTGAACTGGACTACTGACCCTTTTCAGTCATGACCTGGGCATGGTGAGCAAAGAGGATACACAATAATTCAAAGTATGGTTATAACTGTGCAAGTTACAGTGTTCTGGTAGAGGAGAATTACTGAATTTTTGAAACAGTGACTGCATTTTACCCCAATCCTCAACAGAATAAGCCCCCTTGTTTAATTAGCTGAATTAGTTCTAGACAATAACTAATCCAACTTGTGCACTCCCTACCTAGCACTTACAGTTTAATTTGCTACAATGGACAGCCAGTTTTCCAATATTTCACCAGCTAGCCTGATTGACATGGGCATCCTAGGGCAATTTAGTAATTTATTTTTTTATTTTACATTTGTTGACTGGGATAGTCCAACAGGATACATGTCCATTTTCAGCGGAGGCCCGGGGAGAAAAGCTCCAAGATAATAATACACATTGAACATTTAGTAAATGCTAGTTTCAAGCAGATTACAGTCATAAGCAATACCAGCATTTAGCACATATAGTACTATTAATTATAAAACACTTTACAAAACATAACATTATTTTCAAAGTTATATTAACATAATATTACATTCAGGTTTAAGACACATTGAGCAGCAGTTATACAATTGACCCCTCCTGAAATGATGTGGTAGAAAAAGTAGTTGAAGGTAAGGCACCTAAGTAATAGAGAGGTTACTAGTCGGGGTTAGTGCAAGGACATAACCAATGAGTTTTGAAGTATTTCTTGAGTTTGTTTCTGAATAGAGTTAGTGAGGGTTCTAGGGTTAAGTCAGCTGGAAGTCTGTTCCATGTTTTTCAAACAGAGTCCCCAGCTGAGTAATTGGATTTGTATGTTTAAACTAGGAGTCTAGTGGGTGAACGCAGTGCCGGGTGCTGGTGTAGGGGCTGATAACATTTTTTAATGCAGATGTATTTTCAGGTTGGTAAAGGACTTTATGTGCTACTATTAGCTGGTAGGTTGGTAAAGGACTTTATGTGCTACTATTAGCTGGTTGACCTGTAGTAGGCTAGGCAGTTCAAGCCATCCTAGGTGATTTAGGTTGTGACAGTGGTGTGTCCGGTAGGCTGCACCAGTAGCAAATCTGGCAATGTGGTTATAGCAGGATGATAGTTTATTAAGATCTGTTTTGTTTAAGTTGGAGAATAGAGGTGAGCCGTAGAGAAGAGATGATAGTAGATGGGAACGGGCAATTGCAGTTCTAGCAAGTAGGGTAAGGAAAGTTTTGATTCTGTAAAGAGAGCCAAGTTTTTTATTAATGGTTTTGATAGTTTAATTGATATGCACATCAAACTTCAGGTTGTTATCAACTATGACACCCAGTAGTTTAGTTTGGGCTTCTGGGGAGATGATAGTGCCACTGTTGGCGGATATTTTGAAGGATGGCAGGGGGGTTTGCGCATCAAACTTCAGGTTATCAACTATGACACCCAGTAGTTTAGTTCGGGCTTCTGGGGAGATGATAGTGCCACTGTTAGCGGATATTTTGAAGGATGGCAGGGGGGTTCCTGCATGTGGGGGGAGAAGAGGAGCAGCTTAGTTTTGTTGGTGTTTAGGATTACATGTTGATTGAAGAGCCATTTTTCCACTGTATTGAATGCATTTTGGGTTAATGTGACTAAAGTAGATGGTGAGGTGTCAGAACAAATCAAGGTGGAGTCATCCGCATATTGAATGTGGGTAGCATCTGGGATTACTGAATAAAGGTCATTGATAAAGATTATTAAAGGTAATTGCCTCATGCATACTGACAACCACTTGCTCCTAAAGCAATTACAGTACGTGAGAGATGCAACAACACCACAAAGCTGGAATCAATCCTCTCATGTAACAACAAACAAGAGATCAAGCAGGTTGTCAGCACACATACATCTCCTCTCACATAAAACAAGGTCAAGTCACGTAGACCCACTTATGGTGAGGTGCTCAATAACAGCCTACCAAAGGACCAGAGGCCTCCCGAGCGCAAACAGATAACACATACTGGAACATGAACGAACCCCACTACACACAGCAACACACATACAAGTACCTCAACAAACAAGCCCCATAAGGCAAAACACCTCAAAACCTAATGTCCTGGTCATAGGCAATTCCATAGTGAGACACACAGATGTCCCCCTCATCAGGATGGAAGGAGAAAGTCATAGTTAGCTGCTTGTCGGGTGCAAGGATCCATCAAATAATGCACGCAATCAAGTCACTCAACAACAGTTACCATTAGACTCTGTCATAGTATATTTTGGGAGTGAATGACTTGAGACTTACTTCTCTGGACTATAGGAAGAAAGATATGAATGAACTCCCAGATTGTGTGTCCCAGACAGGTATGCCCCTAGCACCAAGTAGCATTTTACCTTCACCTAGGATGATACCACAATACGGACAAAAAAATGATCGACAAACAATTGGCCTAGCTTCTGGTGTCAATCAAAGGGGATCCAGTTATTTGTCAGCCTGGGAAGACATGGTTGACAGACCATGCTGCTTTGCCAGAGATGGTCTTCACATGTCTTCTCTAGCCTTTCAGATACAGGCAAAGATACATAACCCTATAGTGCCTTTTTAGGCAATGTCAAAACAAAAACATTCCCCGAGACAAATTCAAGGTTATGTTGCTTAATGCTAGAAGCCTAAACAGAAAACTGCATTCCCCAGAAGCGCTCCTCACCTTGGAAGATGCTGACATTTGTGCAGTCACTGAGACTTGATTCAGGGTTGCAGAGAGCAACCTAGCCTTCAACATGTTCAGACCACCAAACCAAGGGTGAAAGAACCAAAGATGGAGGTGTATCAGTCTTCATTAAATCCAAATACACCTCTAGACTGTTTAAACAGTACAACTCTACAGCTACTCCAGGTACAATTAAATATAGGTAAACACCCTACCACATCACCGCTAGCTACAGGCCCCCCACCATGAACCAACAGAAACACAATGACTACCTGAACTTGCTAGACTCACACCCTATACAGCCAAACACTTTGATCATGATCATGGGAGATTTCAACTATCGCTCCAGAGTGGGCAACATACAAAAGCAGAAATGTGAATGCCCTGAGGATCCTGGACTGTGTTAAATAAAAATAAATAAATTTGAATTATTTATTTTACATTTGTTGAATGCTCTGAGGATCCTGGACTGTTAAATAAAAATAAATAAATTTGAATTATTTATTTTACATTTGTTGACTGGGAGAGTCCAAATGGATTAAAAGTCCATTTTCAGTGGAGGCCCAGGGGGAAAAGCTCCAAGAGAACATTTTTTTTTGTACAAAACATAGTTTTAAGGACAGACTTTTGACATACAATTTCCATAGAAGAGACTTTGACATACATATTAGCTAACAGATAGGATAACAAATTGATTTATAATACGTCTTCTCCTGGTTTTAGTTGCTTATGGAAAGCTCAACATTGCTGGGGTAGTTTTCCCTAACTCCTAGAGAGATGGGATGAGCAGTAGATTAACAGTCCTAAGTGGGTACAGTACTATGATTGGTTGGCTTAGCAGATTTACTTAAGTTAGGTGAAGTGTTCTAATGAGACATTAGCCAGGGGGGAATACAGGAGCACAGTCTATTATTCAAAAAGTGAGTTTTAACAAGTTTCTTGAACTGTGAAGGGGATTTTTGGATGGGGGAATCTCTGGAACAGCTAGTCTACACCCCTACAAGGGTCTCGAATGTCCCAGACCTGGTACTCACCAACATGGAGGGGGGGGGGTCACTGCACTACCCAGTGTGTTGCCCTCCCTGGTGAGGTCAGACCATAAATCTGTCTCATCTGAAGTAAAGATCAGACTTGACACCCCCACAGGAGCAAACAAACTGAAACTTTTCTCCAAAGCAAACTTTAACCTACTAAGAGAGGGTATAAAAAGTTTCAAAACCCCTGCTAACACAGCCCCAACAATGACTCCTATGCAGATGCATACACAAATGCCCTGTACAGACATTTAAACAACTGTATAGACTCAGCTGTACCTGTCAGGATCAAAACCGCATCCTCCTGAAGAAACAGGCCATCCTGGTGGACCACAATTAGAAATAGGCTATATAACAAAAGGAAGACACTTGTTATGCAAGAACAAGAGGGAAGTTACTCACCAGAGGAAGAATACCCTCCATAGCTTGAACAAGCAAGTCAGATAAGATAAGTCAGACAAACTACAAAAGGGCCTCACTGAGACAGATACCTGGTGTCAAAGCCATGGCCTGAAGCTCAATGCCAAAAAGTGTATTGTCATCCCCTTTGGTAAAAACTCTGTAACCATGAACTACCACATAGCTGGTAGTCTACTTAATGTCGAAAATGTGATACGAGACCTTGAGACATAGGTGGACAGTAGTCTCTCCTTTGATAATCACATCGCCACAGTGGTCAGGAAATCCTTCTACGTGGCTCATCTTATCACAAAAGGATTCTCATCCAGAAAAAGAGGTCATTGTTCCCCTCTACTCATCACTCATTAGACCCATTATAGAGTACAATGCCCATTTTGGTATGTACCTCACAAGACATCTACAACAACTGGAAAGACCACAGAAATACCTCACAAAGAGGATTACTTGCCTCAAACAGATGCCCTATGCAGACCGTCTCAAAAAACTACAGCTTTACTCTATCGCATATTGCCTACTCAGGGGCAATCTCTGCCTAACATACAAAGCTATGTCAAACCCAGAGCTGTTGGACATGCTCCACTTAAATAAATCCCAATCCCTCCGAGCTAGACGCTCTAAGGACCTAAACCTTGTCACCACAATAAACCGAACATGCTGGAGGGATAGATTTCTGTCCCAGAGACTTCCCATACTCTGGAACAGACTACCTATCTATGTCAAACAGAGCTCCTCATTAGCACTCCAAGAAAAATCTTGATGATTGGATGGGAAATGGGAAATACACCCTGGGGATCACTTTGGTGGCTCTGCTCGACAGGGGGACAGAAAAATAAATTTCTTGGGTGGCGAAAGCCAGGGTACATTTTTGGCTAGGCTTGTATGGGCCCTAGGGCCGATAGCCTAGTACCTACCTATGAAGATATCTTGTAAAGCTCTCTAAATCCAATTACAAGGCTAAATTAGCATATCTTGGTAAAGACAATCATAAGGCTCTCTTTAGCTATATCAGAAATCTTAAAGGGAATGGCCAACTATGTGCCAAATTGACTGTGGACGGTACTACTCACACTGAACCCAAAGAAATTGCCAACCTGTTGGCAGACAGAGTTGGTGCAAATTTCACCCTCCTATCCCCACCAGACACTCAAAAGCATCCCCGTCACCCGTCCACTACCTAGCATCTCCAAACAGCAGGTCATATCCGCCTTCTCCAAGGCCAAAAACACAGCCTCCACAGGACCAGATAACATCCAACAATCTAAAACAAGACCTAGCAAAACCGCTTGGCACTCTTCAACCACAGCCTAAACACTGGCTTTGTTCCAGCAGAGTGAAGAACAGCAACAGTAATCCCCTTACACAAAGGGGGTTGGTTAAATTATAGACCCATACACCTAACCAGTCTTATCTGCGAGGCCATGGAAAGAATCATCATGGACTTTATCAACAAGGACATAGGTGACCTCCAAACTCTTGACTCAACCAAGTTATGGCTTCATTAAGGGTAGCTCTTGCTTGTTAAGCCTGGTGGACGTCCTTCAGAATGCCACCAAAGACCTGGATGAGGACAAAGCAGTACATACTGCCTATCTTGACTTAGCCAAGGCCTTAGACCTAACCCCCCACCAAGGTATCATTGAGAAACTCTCCCAGTTGGGGATTAACCCATATGTCACTCACTGACGGAACACATACTGTCAAAGTTGGGGATTCCACCTCCACCAGTAGACCAGTTACCAGTGGTATACCATAGGGATCTGTGCTGGGCCCTGTAATATTTGGAATCTACCTCTCAGATGTCCAGGCGATAGTACATGGCCTGTGGCTTACCAAGTTCACAGATTACTTCAAACTAGGTACAAACATTCAGTCCCCCAACGATGTCAACATATTACAAAAGGGGGTAATGCAGACTAATGACTGGTGCCAGAGTCACGCTCTAAAACTACACAAAACAAATGTGTCATTATCTCCTTTGGCAAAGAAGTGTCCCCTGCAAATTAAATTATAAATTACACCCCTCTAAGCTCAAACATAGTGGTGACACTATCTCCTTTGGCAAAAGAAGTGTCCCCTACAAATTACATTATAGACAGCACCCCTCTAAGCTCAAACACAGTGGTGACAGACTTGGGAACACAGGTTGATAGCAATTAAAACTTCGATCACCATGTCTCCACAGTGGTAAGGGAGACCTTCTATGTTGCATATCTTATAAATAAGGGCATCACATCCAAGACTAAGGATGTTATAACTCCTCTATACTAGACTCTCATCAGACCACTATATGTACAATGCTTCCTTTTCAGTGTAACTCAAGACACACCTGCAAGAACTGGAGAGACCACAAAGGTTTCTAACCAAAAAAATTGAGGGCCTCTAAAACATGACCTACACAGAAAGAGCCTTTTTCTGTTCTCTATATCCTACAGGCTGCTGACAGGCATCCTGTGTCTAGCCTACACCATGATCACTGACCCTGCCCTAATGGAATGTTCCATGTCCACAAATCAAATGGGACAAAAGCCACTCGCTGCAGGGATTTCAACCTGGCCCATGACATAAACAGAACGTGTTAGGAGAGATAGAGATGTCTCCCAGCTATTGCAGCTCCTCTGGATTAAACTCGCACTTCACATGAAGCAGAGCTCCTCAATGACCATATTTAGGCACAACTTTGACAACTGGATGGGAAACTATAAATTCATCCTGGGGATGGAATCTGTGTCCCTCATGGACAGGAGCACTCAGGGCTAATCAATTCACTTTGCTAACAACAACCATCAACCATGGTCAACTAGGGAACAATGGTATTACACAGCTAGGCTTGTTAAGGCCCTAGGGCCATTAGCCTAGTAACCTACTATGAATCTACTTATTGATATTATCTTACTCTGCCAGTGTCTCATGTTGATCTGGGTTTGTCCCGGATTCTGTTGAGATTTATCCGACTGGTTGACAGCTATGTTGTGGAAGGCTTCTGTTGGTGACATAGAATATATGTTTGAACAATTACTGCATAAAAATACTCAAAGACTTTATTAAATCCATCCAGGTTTCATGTTAATTCAGCAGCTTTATTTTCCACTCCACTAATCATCCCTGGAAACAATATTTAACTTGGTGTACCTGATCTAATTTCCTTGAGCACAGTGATAATGGAGAGGCAAGTAAACATCACACTTAATAGGCATACACAGCAGTAACATTAAGAGATGGGGGGACTTAGTCCTTTGCCAACAACTACTCTAAATAACACCTGCAAATTAGCAGAGAAAAAACAGCAGTCTGAACACGTGAGTTGTCGTATGACGGTGCAAATAGCATTGTGTAAACATAAATAAAATCCCGCCATTTAACTACTGGTAAAACTTAAGAAAAATGCTAACATGTAACAGATTCAACTCCTGTGACATAAAAGTAGGAGTAAACACCAAGCACTGCTGCACTTTATGATCCTCCTATTCATAAAATAGGCTTTCAACCGAGTTCAAAACACAGTAAAAATTGCACTGAACACAGCTAGTATATTTCAGAATATTCTTATAAATCAGACGGAGAATGACACAGAATTTGACTTAACTCCCCACTTTACTCACCAACAGCCAATAGCTATACACCTCCACTAACACGAGAATAGCTACTAGAACTTTACGTGATATGCTATTCCACGACCTCACGCTGACAACCCCTGAACTCGGAACTACGAGCTCATTTACAGACACAATCCCAGTTCAGCGCTGTAATTTTGTGTGGGCAGTCACATTGAGGGTATTAGCAACACCCACTGTGTTGCATCATCATTGATAATCTCCTCGCTTATTAGTTTACTGGAAAGGGCCGCCTAGTACACACCATCTTACCAATGTATTATTTCTCACCAGGGAGAAACTGAAGTTAGGTACTCTGTTGTGTGATGTTTCGTGTTAGCTCCGCAATCTTGTGTTCTATAAGTTAGGTGACATTTACCTTATAGAAGAAATTACTAAATTTGCATTCCAATATGATTTCAAAACTTATACATATTAATTAATAAATAGTAAATAAAATCGCTTGAATCTGCATTATAACTGTTACGTTACTTCAGTCTGCAGCAGTTTTACATACCCCTCAAGTGTACCTTAGAACGTTCCAAATTTTAAGTTTTAAAAAGTGTTATGTTCCTCCCAGTTCAACACTGAACGGGTGTGTCGCACATTCAGTGTTAAGAATGATTTAGCTAATATGAATGGTCAATATTTTATTTATTTGTCATTTGTTAACCGGGTTAGTCCAAATGAGCCAGTGGCCCATTTTCAGTGGAGAACCGAGGAGAAAAGCCCCAATAAATAAAGTTTACTTAGGGTTTCCTGCTAGAAGCATTAATGCTAAATCGTATTCATTTTTACAAAACAAACTATTTCTAAGCATAAAATAACACGTTTTAACTGTACTGCTGGCTTCCAATTTGAAGTTACCAGTAAATTGCTTCAAATTGTTCCACATTTTGCCAATTTGTTCCATATTATGATGAGAGGTAGTATAAATAATAACCAATAACGTGGTGTGGTATATTGAAGATTTACCCACGGTTGGCGTGGTTTAATCACAAGGGCGAAGCCCAAGTGATTAAATAAAGCAAACCGTGGGTAAATTTAAATATACCACAACCACAGAGTCTGTTATTGCTATTATACAATGATTATTTAAGAAAAAAAAAATCATCATCATCTTTCGGCTGTTCCCGTTAGGGGTCGCCACAGCGGATCAGCTGTTTCCATTTCTTCCTGTCCTCTGCATCTTGCTCTGTCACACCAACCACCTGCATGTCCTCTCTCACCACATTCATAAACCTTATCTTAGGCCTTCCTCTTTTCCTGTTACCTGGTAGCTTCATCCTTAGCATCTTTTTCCCAATATACTCAGCATCCCTCCTCAGCACATGTCCAAACCAACGTAATCTTGACTCTCTGGCTTTGTCTCCACACTTTCCAACCTGGGTTGACCCTGTAATATACTTATTCCTAATCCTGTCCACCCTCGTCACACCCAGTGCAAACCTTAACATCTTTAACTCTGCCACATCCAGCTCTAACTCCTGCCTTTTTGTCAATGCCACTGTCTCCAACCCGTATAACAGAGCTGGTCTCACTACCCTCTTGTAGACCTTCCCTTTCACTCTTACTGATACTCGTCTGTCACAAATCACTCCTGACAGTCTTCTCCACCCAGTCCATCCTGCCTGTACTCTCTTCTTCTCCTCTCCCACACTCACCATTACTCCTGAACTATTGATCCCAAGTATTTAAACTCATCCACCTTCACCACCTCTACTCCTTGCATCCTCACCATTCCTCTATCCTCCCTCTCATTCACGCACATATATTCTTCTTCACCTCTCCCACACTCACCATTACTCTGAACTATTGATCCCAAGTATTTAAACTCGTCCACCTTCGCCACCCCTACTCCTTGCATCCTCACCATTCCTCTATCCTCCCTCTCATTCAAACACATATATTATGTCTTAGTCCTGCTGACCTTCATTCCTCTTCTCTCTAGAGCATATCTCTATCTCTCCAGGGTCTCCTCCACCTGTTCCCTACTCTCACTACAGATCACAATGTCATCTGCAAACATCATAGTCCACGGGGACTCCTGTCTGATATCGTCTGTCAACCTGTCCCTCACCATTGCAAATAAGAAAGGGCTCAGAGCTGATCCTTGATGTAATCCCACCTCCACCTTAAACACATCCGTCACTCCAACCGCAGACCTCACCGCTGTCACACTACCCTCGTACATATCCTGTACCACTCTTATATACTTCTCTGACATTCCCGACTTCCTCATGCAATACCACAACTCCTCTCTAGGCACCCTGTCATATGCTTTCTCTAAGTCTACAAAAACGCAATGCAACTCCTTATGACCTTCTCTGTACTTCTCCATCAACAGTCTCAGAGCAAACATCGCATCTGTAGTGCTCTATCCCAGCATGAAAACATACTGCTGATCACTAATCATCACATCCCTTCTTAACCTGGCTTCCACTACTCTTTCCCATAACTTCATGCTGTGACTGATAAATTTAATCCCTCTGTAGTTACTACAGCTCTGCACATCACCCTTATTCTTAAAAATCGATACCAAAATACTTTTTCTCCATTCCTCAGGCATCCTCTCACTTTCCAAAATTTCATTAAACAATGTAGTTAAAAACTCCACTGCCATTTCACCTTAACACCTCCATGCTTCCACAGGTATGTCATTTTCTTAAATAATGTCTTTGTATAACGGTGCATTAATGTTCTTCCTCCAGTGGTGGTATACTGCTTCCTTGTGTTGATGTACTGTGCATGCGTATGGGACTTGCATTCCTATGCTTTAAAACAGAAGCAACGGAGAAAAGAAAGTCTCTGTTGCTCCGTTTTTTCTTTTTTTTTTTTTTTATTTAAAAAAAAGGTTTTGGACACTTTATACCAATGGAAAAAAAGTCCGGGTGACCTGACCTTTTTCCGTTGGTATACTGTGGGATTTACAACAGGCACGCTTGTCAATCAGTGTGCACGTTTTGGAATATTAATGGGAGGTCATTGTATAATCCGCATTTAGAGATGGAAGGTTGAGAGCTACTAGTCATGTAATAGGTTCTTTGTTTCGCTCCTAGGTTGGGGAGTCTTTTGTGTGATGCCAATGTCTCCCTTGTGTTGGCATGGATTTTTTCTGGGTGATCTGGTGGTTTCTTCCCACATTATAAAGACATTAGGGTTGTTACCTGTCCTGTTTACCTATGACAGTCCCTATTTGGGTCCTTAACTGAGTCCTGAAAAAAAACACACACACATGCTCACACAAAAGTGACAAATGTCCTAAGATTTGAGGACAATATATATATATATATATATATATATATATATATATATATATATCCCATTTTTTTCTAATAGTTGCATAAAACAAATATTTTGTATCCAAAATATCTTAATATGATATGAAACAACAGAAACACTTCACTTTCTGAAACAGCCAGCTATTATTTTGACAAAAAAAGGGAGTTCTACTCCTTTGTACTGATGATGCCAACCGTAACCAAACCAGTCCTAGATAATACACACCACAGGCTGCATAGGAACTATCACTGTCCAGCAACTAACATCCAAGCCTGAAGTCTATCCTTGAAAGGACCAAGAGTGTGCAAAGTAGATATGTATGTATGTGTAATCCAGTAAAGTAAACATAAGCTAAGAGACTTACAGCTTGTAAAATCAGCCTATAGGGACAGCTGAGTGTCCACGTACACTCACCTGAAGTAGGTAGCTGTACTGGTGCATACTCTGTAGTAGAGGATGTAGGCCTATAGAACCCCCCAACACCACCTATACCACTAATGTTTAGCAGGTTTTTGTACAGTCCAAAATAACTGCCAATACTGCCAATACATAGCTTGTCATCATTCCCACCCCCAATGAAACAGGACAAAGTATTTGATTTGCTTTCTTTTTCAGACTACTCCCTCCTCCTGTTCTTCCTTTACTACAGTATCTTGCAGCAAACTCTCTGAACACTTAAACATACATGTAAACCTCTGCTTACTCTTTCTGGGCTTATCTACTGCTCCCTATAATTCTCTTTCCCCCCCTCAGCTTCTAAATTACACCTGCTTAACTTTTGCCATAGCCAAAGCTTGCTGACTGTTTTTCTCAACGCTGTTACTTTGCTGATTCAGTGGTTTGGCCCTGCTCCATTCACTCTCACTAGGCTTGGTCTCACTCTGCTCACCTACCATACCATATCCCCAATGCCCACTCACCCCCTCCTACTCTACATTTAAAATAACCCAACTCCACCCCTGCACTTCCTCCAACGTATCAATGCATCAAATGAATCAGACCATAACCCAATCACAGTTGCCCTACAATTAGCATCTCTGACTCATTTGCTTAAAGTGCTGTACCAAGCTTGTCCTTTTAGAATTTATACTGTTGTAAATATGGCACAGTGGTGCAGTGGTAGTGTTGTTACCTCACAGCAAGAGGTTTTCCAGTTCAGTTCTTGGCTGGAGTGCCTTCTGTGCAGAGTCTGCATGCCCTCCCTACGTTTGTGTTACAAAGACATGTGTCTGGAGTGTTTCTCCCCAGGCTGCTGCTGAAAATTGGCTTTGTTCCAAGTCAGACTTTCCCGTTAAATAAAAAACTAGAACTGCTTTTGCCCAGTAACATTTTACAGTGCAAACTATCTTCAGCAAAATGTAACTTGGATATTATAAAAGCTGTCTCTGATTCAAACCCTACTAGTGTGCCTCCTCGGCATTTTAACACTTTTTACCAACTACCATCCCTCCCAAATAAAAGTAATTAATATTCCTACAAAACCATACTTGCTATTCCAACAGTTACTAAGTCTATCAATCACCACAGCACCAACGCTCTACCAGTAAATCTTAGATATTTTTGGTTACGGGTATCTTAAATCTAAGTATAGTAACCATACAAAATCCAATAAAACTAAAGCACAAATGCATTTGGCTACACACTTTCCTTGATAAAATTTCAACCCAAAAAATCAGTGGAGACATTCACCCAAACCCTGGCCCTACACAACAGCAAAAACCACACACTAACACAGTATTAAATTAACCATTCTCTTTTCCCTCTCCCATCCCCCAGTTCCAGCCTTCTCTTCCTAAATATCAATCTTAGAAGGATATGCAATAAAATCCAGGACATACATGCCTGTATTGCCACATATTCCCCTGACGTAATCATAGCTACAGAAACATGGCTGAGAAAAAGACATAAATGGCAATGAAATTAACCCACATTAGTTCAGTGTAATTAGGCTTGACAAGAAAAATAAGCAGGCAGGTGGCATAGCCACCATCTAGAAGAATTCCCTAAATTTAACCGCATACACACAGGAGATACCTCAGTTTAATAATGCGGAACTCCTTGTATCACATCTCAAAAGTCAATAATAGGAAAACGCTTAGTTTAGCAGCCTTATATATTTCACCAGGTAAAAACATTACCACTGTGGAAATATCCTGTACTGGATATCCAACCGTATACAACATGAAACAATAATACTAGGAGACCTAAATATAGACTGGTAGATTATTAATAGCAGAACCTCATCTGATTCCATAAACCTGTACAGCTTTACACAGTTAATTACATTAGTTACTAGAGTCCACAAAAGTAATAGCAGGCAATCAACCTTAGACTGGATTCTTACTAAGAGACCCAACAAAATTTCAAAGACATGCATCTGGTGCTTTCCTCCCCAGGCCTCTGCTGAAAATTGGTCGGACACTCCCAGTAAACAAATGTTAAATAAATGAAATAAATAAATAAATAAAAATTAGTGCAGACGGTAGCTTTCCAGACAGCCTAAGTAACCATCAACCTACTTCACTCTCAAAAGTTACAATATCCAAGATAAGCATACAATTTATAACCAATTTTGTAACAAAAAAACCTTTGACACATTTTTATCAAATCCTTAAATTAATACTATTGGTAAATAATATCTATACCTTTAGACACATCAAAAACCTTGCCCCAGTATGTATTAAAAGGGTCAAATCCAATCCTGCATCATGGCTAAGAAAAGAAACTAAGAAATTAGTGCTTCAACATGACAAAGCCTGGATACAGTGGCTCAGAAAAAGAACACAAAATACATTTCAACTATTCAGGCAAGTAATGAATAGGACAAAATACCAAAAAAAAAAAAAATGACAAGCAAACATATTATAACATCTTCCAAAATAAACATCAAAACAACCCAAAACGTCTGGACATCCATAAACAAACTTTTGCATGCAGGCCAAATTATCATCCCACCCGTACATCCAACAATAATACTGGTTCAATTCCCACACAGTTTAACAGCTATTTTATACAGACTATGTTGTCCCTCACAAACACTAATACTTCCATCATCCTTTCAGTATCAACAGCCTCTGCTAAATATCCTCACCTATTTGACTTCAGCTCAGTACCTACCTCTACCATTAAAAAAAACTCCTACATAACCTAAAACCAACTCTAGCTGCTGACCAACTCCCCTCAGACTACTTAAAAATGACTGCAGATACAATTGTTTTTCCAGTCTCTATATTGATAAACAGATCTATATCCAAAAAAACATGTTCCTTCCATCTGGAAACAAAATCCATTATTATACCTTTACACAAAGAGTTTAATAACTACAGGCCCATTGCAATCCTCTCCCCCTATCAAAAATGCTTGAAAAATGTAATCACATATGACAATGTGAGGTATTGCCAGCTATGCCAGGAGAAGTATGGCAGTGGATCTGTAACATAGGCCAGCACAGATAGCTGCAATTTAGTAAAGAATTATATATTTGAATATCAAACTGATTTGTACAAATGCTTGTGTTGAAAATAGATTTGTAAAGTTGCTTGTGTTAATAATGTACCAACACTGGGTCCTGACTGTATTGCAACTGATTTAAAGATTATATATATATATATACATATATATATATATATATATATATATATGTGTGTGTGTGTGTGTGTGTGTGTGTGCGCGCGCGCGCGTGCGTGTGTGTTAACAGAGGATACTGGAAGAGAAGAGTTAAGCTCAGTTCCAGCTAACTTTAAAACTTAGTAAGAAATTAAATTAGTGGGCCTAGGTCATAAATATGTTATCTCACCATTTTGAATGAAGCCAGAGATGCAATGTCTGTGAGAAGCATGGTTTGTTAGTCTCTGTAGGAGGAGTAGAAGATTGTAATTATTTTATGACTTCCAAAAGCTGCACCAGATCTATGCAATGTTTTAGTGTGTGCATTACTAACATGTAGGTGCTAAATCCAGGCAGTTCCTAGCAATGGGGAGTTGCATAGGAACCAGAAGTCATATAACCAGATGTATGTGATGTCATTCTGTACCAAAATAATGTTTTAATATTAGCTAAGACTGGAGTCTCAGGGCAGGCTGTTTCTTGGAAGCTGTCATAGAAGGATCCCTCACCTACTTCATCTTGCCTTGCCCTATTAAGTAGGTAGGAACAGTAAGTCTCTAGATCAGTCAGGAAAATATAGGGAAAATAGTTAATTATTGTTTTTCTGTAACTATGTGTATCTTTCCAGCTATGTTATTTTTAATATGTCATGTGATTGAAACTCTGGTGTTTACTATAAAAAGACATTTTGTATTTTCATGTTCTTTTATTATTTATTATTAAATATATTTAAACTTTTCATTGTGGCTGGACCTTTAGAGAATAGTTTAACATTTGAGAGTACTTATATCTATTGGTGACACTGTGACCACTCCTGAAGCCTGGCTGTTTGGTCAACATTACCATTTGTATTAATATTCATTTCTCTCAGTATAATTGGGTACCCTTGCAAGAGCCTTAGGTAGCTGGCTTTGTAGTGTCTGCTGGCAGCCTTTCCCAGGTGTGTGTGTGTGTGTGTGTGTGTGTGTGTGTGTGTGTGTGTGTGTGTGTGTGTGTAAATCAAATCTCAGAGTGTGTGTGTGTGTGTGTGTGTGTGTGTGTGTGTGTGTGTGTGTGTGTGTGTGTGTGTGTGTGTGTGTGTGTGTGTGTGTGTGTGAGCTACTTGGAGCAGGGACACGAAACACTGGGTTTCACAGAGAGGGTGCTATGGAACTTAGCTTGGACATTTGGCAGAGAACTTAAATCTACAGCTGTGCCAGTGGAGAGCCTTATTGGGGACCTGGGGAGAGACAGCCAGAGAAATCCAGACCCCACCCTGTACGTGTTCCCTGTATGCTAAGAGAAATTGTACTTGATGCAGAGCAGTCTTCATCTGGAACTACTGAGTGCATCCATTTGTATTCCAAGTGAACGTCCCTCTCCAGTGTCAGTGGTGAGGATTCAGGCTACTTGATTACTGGCCCAGATTGGGGATGTGGCATCATGCACAGCTTCTACATCACCTAAATTCAAATAATCTGCTCTCAGAAACACAGCATGGTTTCAGACGCCAACACAGCAGAACCATCACCCTCCTTCACTTTAGTAACACTATAAACCAGCATAAGAGCACTAGAAACCTAGGGTCAACTGTGTTCCTACACTTATCCAAAGCTTTCAACACTGTATCACACCAAAATGTTCTTGCTGAGCTCTCTTCTACAAGTCTGTCTCTCTCAAACCCTTCCATAAATGGTTCCTTAGTTATTTATCTGAAAGGCAACAGGACCTCTCTTCCTATCTTCCAGTTACCATAGGTGTCCCTCAGGATTCTGTACTAGGACTCCTTCTTTTTAATATTTTTATAAACAAGCTTCACACTGCTGTACACCAAGCAAATATAGTACAATATGCAGATGATTCAACTTTAATATGTACAACCCCCACAATATCCAGATTACAAGAAATTGCCCAAATTTCTTTCTCCTCAATTGAAACCTGGCTGAAAAATGAAAACTTTCTCCTTAATTCCAATATAACAAAACTGATGTTCTTCTCTTCAAAACGTTATCTCCATCAAAAACAATCTTTCTTGGTTACATCAACAAATAATACAAAAACTGAGGTAGTTCAACAGACAAAATTACTGGACATTATTATAGATGACAATCTTAAATTTGATCAACATATTCTTCAAGCAATTAAAAAGACCCACCAGAGACTTGCCTCCCTTTACAGGGAAAAACAATACTTTACAGACCCATCACAGAAAACCCTTGCCTCATTCTATCTGCTTCCAAACCTCGTATATGCCTCTTCTATCCTTACTAACCTAAGCTGTACACTAAAATCCAAAATAGCCTCTAGTTACAACAAAGTAGCTACATTTACTACCAACACTGCACACTGAGCTCACCAAGATATAGAGTAGCTAAACTGGCTAGAGCTTAACAACTACATAACATATAATCAGCTAGTTATGACTCTCAGCTAGTCATGGCATATAATCTGATATGTTTTCCTGAACAATGCCCTGCATTAAAAAACAAATTATTGCCCTAAACCCCCACAAGGGACCTCTGTTCTGGTGATAAATTTCTACTAAGCACTACTAAAACAAATAGTTTATCAAGGGACTCACTATATTCCCGTTACATGTATAAGCTCTGGAACACCACTCCTACACAAGTAAAAATGATTAACAGACATCCAAGCTTAAAAAACAGCTCAAACAATACCTTACCCAGTCCTGTTCATGCTCATGTTGATCACCAGGTAGAGACCTCTAGTGAAAGCACAAACTTCTTATTGCTTATTACAAACTTTTTGTCCTCTTCTACTTGAATCATTACACCCCTAATAACTTTCTCTCCTGCACTTGAATTTTCACCCCGTTAAACAACACTTCTTATCTTGCTTTTTCTAACAACCCCCATCCAGTAGTCTACCCCTCTCATGCATCTCCTGTATACCTAAGTTATAAACCTTCTAGATACACCAATTTGGAACAGGCAGCCTAAATACAAAATCATATACCATGCTGTCTCGGTCTTATGCTATTACTACTATCCTTCTATACAGACTGATATCTTCCATCCCCTCCTACACAATTTTATAACTTACTTCAATATATCTCTTGGACTGCGGTGGTGGTGCTGCAGTAGCATTGTTGCCTCACAGTTAGACGTACATGCGTGAATGGGCGTCCCTTCGTTGAAGGTTGTGCATTAGGCCCGGCAAGCCAGCACGTAAAAATCTACTGCCAATCATTAGCGGACCGGAGTTCTGCTGTGGCGACCCCTAACCGGGAAAAGCCGAAAGAAGACTTCAATATATCTCTTGAACACCTTACAAACCTATACAATACTAAAATCTCCCTTCCTACATACTTTTGTAACTAACTTCATTGCATATCTTGAAATCCTTGTAAACCATTCTTTACTAAAATGAAAGAACACTAAAGTTCTTTACAATATTTCCCTTCTGCAGTAACAATCCATTTACTTCTGCAAGATTTTACAGCTAGAACAACTGTATAGACTTAGTAAATACTTTATATACCTGCCTTGTAATTATGTTTTTTGTTTCATGAGAAATGTAGATGTTGTATTTCTGAGAATTGTCTGAAATTCACTTGTTAATATAAATGTAATGTGTTGGAGCTTTTCTTCCCAGGCACTCACTAAAAATGGGCTCTGCCCAGTCGGACTTTCCTGGTCAACAAAGACAAAAAAATTATGGGCATTGTTTGTCCTGTAAAATGTAAAGTTACTAAAAATAATGACCCCCTTTGGACATCTAAAAAGTTGGTAACCCTAAAAGACATGCGATAGGATGGATTGAAGTCAGGGCCTCTTAATTGTCTGTAGGTGTGAATACAGTTTATTATATAGTGCATAAGTCTCAAACGTCCAGTTCTAAAATGTGGAACATTATTTCTCATAATGTGGAACAAATGGGCAAAATGTGGAACACTTACTAACAGCTTTCTAACTACTTGAACTGTGGAGATCACAGGATGGCTAAAAGGCATTACTTTATACTTATAAAACATTATTTTAATTAATTAATATGCTTCAGTGTTATTTACTATTAATATTAATTAAAAAGATCCTTAACACTGAATGCATGACAGAACCTTTCAATGTGGAACAGAGGAACATGGACATTTTTAAGACTCAGAAGGAGGAACATTTCTCATAATGAGATAACTTGAGTGGTATGCTGTAGTATAATGCCCCATGATGAAGTTTGCACAGGTTTGAGTGTTCCACTATTGATTTACATGCAATGGGAGTGTGGTTTAACTGGCAGACAGTCTGTCAAAGAATGCCATGGCACATGTTCATTACTACAGTAAATTATATAATACCCAAGAAACAAAAGAGGCTCACCACAACCGCTTAAAAATACTGTTCTTTATTCCACTGCAGTAAAAGTAAGCGCTTTCACGTTGCCAGAACGCTTCTTCAGACTTCAATAACTACTATACAAAATGAGTAACTATATATATTGTTCAAATAGACACACCTTAACAATTAAGTCTTTAATGATTGAACCAATTAAAAGATTTTCTTTAAGAAGAAAGAACCTAAAAAATACCCTCATATATATATATATATATATATATATATATATATATATATATATATATATATCTCCTGTACCTATGTATAAAATAACAATAAAAACACATATAAATGTGGCAAGAGATGTATACAAAAATCTGTATACAAAAAATATATATAAAAAATGCACTATTAAATATTTTATGCTTTTAAAATAATTAAAAAACAAACTAATGCTTATATGAATGAGCAGCTAAGAAGGGTTTTAGGGTGATCCTTTCATTTAAACCATGCCCCTTAAAACTTTGTAGTCTTATTATCCATTTATTCTCTCTTTCTTCAGTATAATTCTTAATGTTTCCCAATCTGTTAGACTTCTTTATTAATTCAAGTACAGTGAACTTAAAGGTGTGTTGAGTGCCTTTTTGCAATACATGACAAGCTAGGGCATTTGTTTCATTTTCTTTGTTAATGGCATAAATGTGCTCCCTAACTCATTCCCTTAATCTCCTGTTGGTTTTTCCCACATAAAAACATGAGCATAATTGGCACACACAGCAACATACACCACATCACGTGATTTACAGTCTGCATAGAAATTAAAATCATATATTTGTGTAGTATCAGGATGTCTAAAATTATTCATATTAGACATAAAACTACAGGTGATTGCAGTTCCTGCATGGTAACGTCCCTTTTCTATCAGATTTAACCAAATCTCTACTATTATTCTCATAACATAATAGTCTCTTCAAAGATTTGGTATTTTTATATGAGAAACTTGGTCTCTCCCCTGCTGTCTGTGTTATCCTCTCATCACTCGTTAAAATATTCCAATTCCTATTGATACCTCCTTAATCTTAGAATTCTGATTGGAATAATGGATAGTAAGTCTCTTATATGCATGTACATTCTTATTATTGTTTACAGTCTGTAAGCTTCTATCAGCATTCATATAATTATAAAAATATGGCCTGCCTTTGTTTTTCCTGGTGCACTCATTAACTTGAAATATTTTTTGTATTTCATGTGAGTTATAACCTCTAGATGGCAAATTCTGGGCCAAAACCTCCTTTGTACAATCAAATACACCTTCATTTGTAGTCAGGCGAGATATCCTGAGACTTTATCCTGTTATAATATTTGAAAAAATATGTTTGGGGTGCATGCTGGTACGATGCAAGATATTATTTTTCCAACAATCCTTTCTATACAGCTCTGAATTTACCTGTCTACCATTCTTTTGAATCTGAACATCTAAAAATTCTATTTTATTGTTAGAGCTCTTACATTCAAACCTAAGAAAATTTGTTGTTCCATTTATATACTGGATAAATTCATCTAGTTCTATCTCAGTGCCACTCCAAACAAGAAAGACATCATCCACAAAGCGTTTATAAAATGTTATCTTCGTTTTGTAGATGTCATTCCTTATTATGTAGGTGTACTCCCAATATGCCAATACAAGATTGGCATATGAGTTTGCACATGGGGTGCCCATGGCAACCCCTTTTCTCTGTAAATAATAATTGTCATTATATAAGAACACATTATTGGTGAGTATCAATTCCAAAAGAGCCAAGACTCTCATCACCAAAAAACTCGGTGTTTCATTTTCAATCAAAAATAGCCTCAAATACTCCATGCCTACCATATTAGGAATACATGTAAACAGTGAAACAACATCTAAAGTAACCAGTAAATCAGTTTCATTACTTGTATCTGGTTGATTAACATAACTACCATAACATTCTGAGAAATCTTTGGTATCTCTTATTATTGTTGTAGTACTGTTCACAATTGATCTTAATTGCTTCTCAACATAAATGGATGCTGGTTCCAATAACCAGCCTTTTCCTGATACAATGGGTCTCATAGGAGGTTAATTGAGACCCTTATGTATTTTTGGTAGACCCCTGAATATCGGTATAGTAGGTAAATCCACTAGCAAAAATTTATATAAATCAATATCAATGGTAGAGCATAATAGCATATCATAAAACTCAGCATGCACATTTCTTATTAAATCATTCAATTCCATTGCACTCAGTACAGTATACATCTCAGAATCATATAGCAAATTAATCATTGCCTGATTATAAAATTCTGTGTCTAAAACCACCACAGCACCTCCTTTATCTGCCTGTCTTATAACTATTTCAGAGTTTTCCTGTAATTTCTTAATACTCTGAAACTCATCAAAAGTAAGGTTATAAAATAAGGGTTTATTATTTTTAGAGCTGTATAGCTCAAAAAGATCCCTTTCACAAGCCTTCTCAAAGGCCTCCAATAATGGGTTACTTTGTGGTATAAATGTGGAGAGTTTAACAAAAATATCATTATTACCATCATACATAACATGGGTGTTACCAAAAACCAAACTCAAACCCACATTTCTAATAAACATTTTTAGATCTATGATAAAATCCGTTATATCTACTGTCTTAGAGAGTATGAATGACAAACCACGATTCAATAATGTTTTTTCATGGTCAGTTAAAGCATAGCTAGAGATGTTAACTATTAGCTCTTCTGGAATGGTTTCAGTACCTTTTTCCTGTGTTCGTAATTGTCCTCGACAATTTTCCTCTTCCTTACTGCACCCTGTGGTGACCAACTCGTTTGAGATGCCTTTCTTATGGGCAGGGGAAAAGAAAAAGAACCATTACTTCATGTATGATGGTAATAATGGTATTTTTGTTAAACCCTCCACATTTATACCACAAAGTAACCCATTATTGGAGGCCTTTGAGAAGGCTTGTGAAAGGGATCTTTTTGAGCTATACAGCTCTAAAAATAATAAACCCTTATTTTATAACATTACTTTTGATGAGTTTCAGAGTATTAAGAAATTACAGGAAAACTCTGAAATAGTTATAAGACAGGCAGATAAAGGAGGTGCTGTGGTGGTTTTAGACACAGAATTTTATAATCAGGCAATGATTAATTTGCTATATGATTCTGAGACGTATACTGTACTGAGTGCAATGGAACTGAATGATTTAATAAGAAATGTGCATGCTGAGTTTTATGATATGCTATTATGCTCTACCATTGATATTGATTTATATAAATTTTTGCTAGTGGATTTACCTACTATACCGATATTCAGGGGTCTACCAAAAATACATAAGGGTCTCAATTAACCTCCTATGAGACCCATTGTATCAGGAAAAGGCTGGTTATTGGAACCAGCATCCATTTATGTTGAGAAGCAATTAAGATCAATTGTGAACAGTACTACAACAATAATAAGAGATACCAAAGATTTCTTAGAATGTTATGGTAGTTATGTTAATCAACCAGATACAAGTAATGAAACTGATTTACTGGTTACTTTAGGTGTTGTTTCATTGTTTACATTTATTCCTAATATGGTAGGCATGGAGTATTTGAGGCTATTTTTGATTGAAAATGAAACACCAAGTTTTTTTGGTGATAAGAGTCTTGGCTCTTTTGGAATTGATACTCACCAATAATGTGTTCTTATATAATGACAATTATTATTTACAGAGAAAAGGGGTTGCCATGGGCACCCCATGTGCAAACTCATATGCCAATCTTGTATTGGCATATTGGGAGTACACCTACATAATAAGGAATGACATCTACAAAACGAAGATAACATTTTATAAACGCTTTGTGGATGATGTCTTTCTTGTTTAGAGTGGCACTGAGATAGAACTAGATGAATTTATCCAGTATATAAATAGAACAACAAATTTTCTTAGGTTTGAATGTAAGAGCTCTAACAATAAAATAGAATTTTTAGATGTTCAGATTCAAAAGAATGGTACAGAGGTAAATTCAGAGCTGTATAGAAAGGATTGTTGGAAAAATAATATCTTGCATCGTACTAGCATGCACCCCAAACATATTTTTTCAAATATTGTAACAGGACAAAGTCTCAGGATATCTCGCCTGACTACAAATGAAGGTGTCTTTGATTGTACAAAGGAGGTTTTGGCCCAGAATTTGACATCTAGAGGTTATAACTCACATGAAGTACAAAAAATATTTCAAGTTAATGAGTGCACCAGGAAAAACAAAGGCAGACCATATTTTTATAATTATATGAATGCTGATAGAAGCTTACAGACTGTAAACAATAATAAGAATGTACATGCATATAAGAGACTTACTATCCATTATTCCAATCAGAATTCTAAGATTAAGGAGGTATCAATAGGAATTGGAATATTCTAATGAGTGATGAGAGGATAACACAGATAGCAGGGGACAGACCAAGTTTCTCATATAAAAATACCAAATCTTTGAAGAGACTATTATGTTATGAGAATAATAGTAGAGATTTGGTTAAATCTGATAGAAAAGGGACGTTACCATGCAGGAACTGCAATCACCTGTAGTTTTATGTCTAATATGAATAATTTTAGACATCCTGATACTACACAAATATATGATTTTAATTTCTATGCAGACTGTAAATCACGTGATGTGGTGTATGTTGCTGTGTGTGCCAATTATGCTCATGTTTTTATGTGGGAAAAACCAACAGGAGATTAAGGGAATGAGTTAGGGAGCACATTTATGCCATTAACAAAGAAAATGAAACAAATGCCCTAGCTTGTCATGTATTGCAAAAAGGCACTCAACACACCTTTAAGTTCACTGTACTTGAATTAATAAAGAAGTCTAACAGATTGGGAAACATTAAGAATTATACTGAAGAAAGAGAGAATAAATGGATAATAAGACTACAAAGTTTTAAGGGGCATGGTTTAAATGAAAGGGTCACCCTAAAACCCTTCTTAGCTGCTCGTTCATATAAGCATTAGTTTGTTTTTTAATTATTTTAAAAGCATAAAATATTTAATGGTGCATTTTTTATATATATTTTTTGTATACAGATTTTTGTATACATCTCTTGCCACATTTATATGTGTTTTTATTGTTATTTTATACATAGGTACAGGATATATATATATATATATATATATATATATATATGAGGGTATTTTTTAGGTTCTTTCTTCTTAAAGAAAATCTTTTAATTGGTTCAATCATTAAAGACTTAATTGTTAAGGTGTGTCTATTTGAACAGTATATATAGTTACTCATTTTGTATAGTAGTTATTGAAGTCTGAAGAAGCGTTCTGGCAATGTGAAAGCGCTTACTTTTACTGCAGTGGAATAAAGGACAGTATTTTAAGCGGTCGTGGTGAGCCTCTTTTGTTTCTTGGATACTGACTTTTGCTAATGTGAAGAGACTCTTTACCCGGTGCTGCTTTGTTTTTTCTAAAATTATATAATACATTTACCATAATGTTTTAACATACTCCCTGGGATTCAGGAAGCTGTCTTTTCCATGCAGGAACAGTGTAGGAACTCCTGCATGAAAAATGGCCGCAGAGTGATTCAGGATAGTGATGTTTTCACGTGCACAAGCGGTCCTACACTGTTCTAGCATGGAAAACCGGCAGATATGCAAATCACCTCATTTGCTGGTGAAAACCATGCAAATGAAATGATTTTGTGATCCACCAAGCTGCCAGGTCTCCGTGCTAGAACAGTGTTAATGCAGAAATGTATTCAGAAAATAACTGAGTACATTTCTGCAACTGACAAAATGGAGGCATGACAGCTCATGGAAAAGCATGTATTATGTACATTAGACATGCCAATGACCAAATATAAGGCAATTGGCATTAAAAAGTAATTAATTATAATGAAAATTAAACTTTGTGTTTGGCCAATCTTGGCCGTTTAAGCATAGGGCAGCGGCACGCAAACGAGATTGTGCTGAAAATAAAAAAAAAAAAATGAGAAAAGTCAATTTTAAGATAATTCTGTGTTTTGCCATTATAGTCAATGGCGTGCAGAATGTAAACAATACCAGGCAGCACTGGTTGTCAAGGGGAAAGGGTCTGTCTAAGTGCAGTAACTAAGGACTTACACACTGGGGTATGAAAATGAGTGGAATTATACTGAATCACATATTTCTTCAAAGTGTCAGCTTGTACCTAATGGTGTAGGTGCAAGAATACAACAGTGCAGGAGCTGAATGGCTTCATAAGGGTGTGTGTCATATTTGCTGTAAGCTCATTGGAGATCTGTGACCCGTGTTTGCCCTTAGCTAAGCGCAGCTAAGGAAGGGGGTGTGTCAGATGTGCCTGAGCATTATGTACATAGGCTAAATGAGTGTGCGCGCTACACACTGGATTTTAAACAAAAAAAAAAAAAGAGGAAATGGCAGCACTGTTTACATTTCAGCACTGGGTATGCATGGCATGCCTCAGGGCTCAAATAGGGAGGAAATGGGAAGGGGAAACAGCAGTAGGAAGGCAATCAAGGAAAACTAGCATAGCTGGCAGGTGGAATGTATCAGAATCAGCCAATTACACATGCAGCAGCCCAGCACACTACTATAAACTATGCAAACACCCTACAGACTGTTTTTTTCCACAAACTCTACACCACTGGTGTACACAGACGGGGGATTTTTAACTGGCAAAACTAACTAAAAATGTTAGAGGATGCTGTTGCTTTACTCCATCAATATGTGCTAGATACTGAGAGTGATGAGGAGGAGAATGCTGACAACTGACCCACAGTGAGGAGGAGGAGAAGAGTGTACAGAACCAGGGTAACCTACCAGGTCCTACATGAGCTGGAGATAGTGGAGTGCTATAGGGTGGACAGGGACATTCTATAGCAAATTGTTGAGCTATGCCGGCCACGACTCACACACAGAACTAATAGAGGGGAACCCATCCCAGTGGATACCAAGGTATGTGTAGGCTTAAGAATACTAGCCACAGGTACCTTCCAAAGACCAACTGGGATATCATGGGGCTCCACAGACATCAGCATCCAGGGTACTCCACCAGTTCCTGGATACCATGACACCACATGCCAATGAGCAAATATATTTCACCACTGCCCATGAGGCGTTGACCAGAAGTATGCATCTCTTCCACCGTATAGCAGAATACCCTGAGGTAGTTGATGCTAAAGACTGCATGCACATCCACATCAAAGTAGAACCCGGTGAGCAGAGTAGGGTATACATAAACCACAAGGCCTCCCCCTCCATCAACTGCCAGGTTGTGTGCGATGCCCAGGGTATTATCATGAATGTGTGTGCTGGCAGCCCTGGAAGCTATCAGGCCTCCCACATCTGGCATTGCTCACAGCTGTATCAGGCATTTGCCAGGGGGGACATCCCATATGGCCAACTAGTGGCAGATACTGGCTATGCACTGGAGCCATGGCTGATGACACCCATCAGAAATGCACACACACCTGAACAAAAACACCATAATGAGGCACACGCACAAACCAGGATCATTGTAGAGTATGTGTTTGGGATGCTCAAGTCGTGGTTCCACTGCCTTGACATATCCAGTGGAGCCTTGCAGTACTCTCCATCTAGATGTACACAAATGCTCATAGTATGTGCCATGTTACACAGTATGATCCTGCAGAAACAGCTGCAGCAGGAACAGCATGGGGCAGGGCCACACAACCTCCCACCATTGCCAAGGCCAGCACAGGCACAGAGGGACTCTCAGGAGGAACATCCTAAGCCTGTTCCTGTAGGCCTAAGGAGGCATGCCCAGTATGCCCATGCCTTGACAAAGAGGCAATGCATAGCACACACACTGACACTGTAGAGACGCAGGGACTGATACCTCTCTCCGACTTGCACATACAGTTAAAGAGATGCCAAACATGACATTACCTGAGCTTTACCATGTACAGGGAGTGTACTATGTGCATCCGACATAGTCAGCCCTCCAGCACTGTCCTCAATACTGGCCCAGTAACAAGATAAGTCACCCTTCCTATCAATTACTGAATGCAATAGTATGTTCTCATACTTGTATGTATGATATGGATGCAAGCATGCAAGGGAATTGGGTGGTGGGATAGCAGCAGACAGGTATATGGGACAGCAGTAAATTCATAACAAATTTTGGTATCAAAATACTACGCAACACTACACAAGGTGACAACTCCCACCGCAGTACATGTGATGGCTCAAATAATTGTGGGTGTCAATAGGTCACACACATGGATGTCAGTGAGGGTCACATACCCACCACCAGCCTCACCCAGCAGGACAGGTGTAGATGACCATAAAGAAAGGCCGGGCTAAGGCCCCCAAATGATGGCAATGGTGAACAGCCCCTCACCAGACCTACAGAGACATACTACAACAGGTCTGGCAGTTGCATTTTAGTTCTGAAGGGTAAGAAGTCTGAAACTGAAATTTATGCCATTAAGATCTAACAGCCACTGGGGATGCACAAGCCAGTGCATTTCATTGTGCCGGTCCCAAGCCCGGATAAATGGGGAGGGTTGCATCAGGAAGGGTATCCAGTGTAAAACTTCACCAAATCTTTTCATGCAGTCACCAGTTAATATTTCCATACTGGATCGGTCGAGGCCCGGGTTAACAACGACTGCCACCAGTACTGTTAGCTAACAGGGTGCTGGCGGAAATTGGGCTACTGTTGGCCGAAGGAGGAGAAGAGGTGGAAGGCATGGCCGAAGGCAGGAAGAGAGGAGAAAGGCTAGGACTGTGGTAGTGAGGGTTGGAACTTTGAATGTTGGCAGTATGATTGGTATAGGGAGAGAGCTAGCTGATATGATGGACAGAAGGAAGGTTGGTATATTGTGTGTGCAAGAGACCAGATGGAAGGGGAGTAAGACTAGGTGTATCAGAGGTGGGTTCAGATTGTTTTATCATGGTGTGGATGGGAGGAGAAATGGCATAGGAGTTATTCTGAATAAACAGTATGCAAAGAGTGTTTTGGAGGTGAAAAGGGTGTCGGATAGAGTGATGTTTATGAAGCTGGAAATTGATGGTGTAATGATTAATGTTGTTAGTGCATATGCTCCACAAGTTGGGTATGCAATGGATGAGAAAGAAAAATTTTGGAGTGAATTGGATGAAGTAGTGATGACTGTACCCAAGAGTGAGAGAGTGGTGATTGGAGCAGATTTAAATGGGCATGTTGGTGAAGGGAACAGTGGGGATGAGGAAGTGATGGGTAGGTATGGTGTTAAACAAAGGAATGCAGAAGGTCAGATGGTAGTGGATTTTGCGAAAAGGATGGCTATGGCTGTGGTGAATACGTATTTTATCAAGAGGGCATAGGGTGACATACAAGAGTGAAGGAAGATGCACACAGGTGGATTATGTCTTATGTAGGAGGGCCAGTTTGAAGGAGATTGGAGACTGTAAAGTGGTGGCAGGGGAAAGTGTAGTTAGGCAGCATAGGATGGTGGTTTGTAGGATGATATTGGTGATCAAGAAGAGGAGGATGAGTGTGAGGGCAGCACCAAGGATCAAATGGTGAAAATTGAAAAAGGGTAATTGTGAGGTGGAGTTCATGGATGAGTTAAGACAGGCACTGGGTGGCAGTACAGACTTACCAAATAGCTGGGTAACTACAGCAGAGCTAGTAAGGGAGACGGCTAGAAAGGTGCTTGGTATCACATCAGGACAGAGGAAGGACGACAAGGAGACATGGTGGTGGAATGAGGAAGTACAGAAGAGTATACAGGCAAAGAGGTTGGCAAAGAAGAAGTGGGATTGTCAGAGAGATGAAGAAAGTAGACAGGAGTATAAGGAGATAAGGTGCATGGCAAAGAGAGAGGTGGAGAAGGCTAAGGATAAGGCATATGAAGAGTTGTATGAAAGGTTGGACACTAAGGAGAGAGAAAAGGACCTGTACCAATTGGCTAGACAGAGGGACTGAGCTAGGAAAGATGTGCAGCAGGTAAAGGTGATAAAGGATAATGAGGGAAACATACTCACAAGTGAGGAGAGTGTGTTGAGGAGATGGAAAGAGTACTTTGATGGGTTGATGAATGAAGAGAATGAGAGGGAGAGAAGGTTGGATGATGTAGGGATAGTGAATCATGAAGTACAATGGATTAGCAAGGTGAAAGTAAGGATAGCTATGAAGAGAATGAAGAATGGAAAGGCTGTTGGCCCAGATGACATACCTGTTGAAGCATGGAGGTGTTTAGGTGAAATGGCAGTGGAGTTTTTAACCAGATTGTTTAATGAAATCTTGGAAAGTGAGAGGATCCCTGAGGAATGGAGAAAACGTGTTTTGGTACCGATTTTTTTAAGAATAAGGGTGATGTGCAGAGCTGTAGTAACTACAGAGGGATTAAATTGATCAGTCACAAAATAAAGTTATGGGAAAGAGTAGTGGAAGCTAGGTTAAGAAGGGATGTGATGATTAGTGAACAGCAGTATGGTTTCATGCCGGGAAAGAGCACTACAGATGCGATGTTTGCTCTGAGAGTGTTGATGGAGAAGTACAGAGAATGTCAGAAGGAGTTGCATTGTGTTTTTGTAGACTTGGAGAAAGCATATGACAGGGTGCCTAGAGAGGAGTTGTGGTATTGTATGTGGAAGTCAGGAGTGTCAGAGAAGTACGTAAGAGTGGTACAGGTTATGTACGAGGGTAGTGTGACAGCGGTGAGGTCTGCAGTGGGAGTGACGGATGCGTTTAAGGTGGAGGTGGGGTTACATCAAGGATCAGCTCTGAGCCCTTTCTTATTTGCAATGGTGATGGACAGGTTGACAGATGAGATCAGACAGGAGTCCCCATGGACTATGATGTTTGTAGATGACATTGTGATCTGTAGTGAGAGTAGGGAACAGGTGGAGGAGACCCTGGAGAGATGGAGATATGCTCTAGAGAGAAGAGGAATGAAGGTCAGCAGGACTAAGACAGAATATATGTGTTTGAATGAGAGGGAGGATAGAGGAATGGTGAGGATGCAAGGAGTAGAGGTGGCGAAGGTGGATGACTTTAAATACTTAGGGTCAATAGTTCAGAGTAACGGTGAGTGTG
Source organism: Protopterus annectens (assembly GCF_019279795.1). Taxonomy (NCBI): domain Eukaryota; kingdom Metazoa; phylum Chordata; order Ceratodontiformes; family Protopteridae; genus Protopterus; species Protopterus annectens. Next base: position 378,219,163 of record NC_056735.1, read on the forward strand.
GAAGAGAAGTGAAGAAGAGAGTACAGGCAGGATGGTGTGGGTGGAGAAGAGTGTCAGGAGTGATTTGTGACAGACGAGTACCTGTAAAAGTGAAAGGGAAGGTCTACAAGAGGGTAGTGAGGCCAGCTATGTTATATGGGTTGGAGACAGTGGCACTGACAAAAAGCCAGGAGTTTGAGCTGGATGTGGCAGAGTTAAAGATGTTAAGATTTGCACTGGGTTTGACGAGGGTGGACAGGATTAGGAATAAGTATATTAGAGGTCAGCCCAGGTTGGAAGGTTTGGAGACAAAGCCAGAGAGGCAAGATTACATTGGTTTGGACATGTGCTGAGAAGGGATGCGGAGTATATTGGGAAAAAGATGCTAAGGATGAAGCTACCAGGTAACAGGAAAAGAGGAAGGCCTTAAGATAAGGTTTATGGATGTGGTGAGAGAGGACATGCAGGTGGTTGGTGTGACAGAGCAAGATGCAGAGGACAGGAAGAAATGGAAACAGATAATCCGCTGTGGCAACCCCTAATGGGAACAGCCGAAAGAAGATGATGATGATGATGATGTGTACACAACTGATATGCCTCCTTTTTGCATGATAGGTCACAATACAATATGAAATGGAAGCCAACAGAGTAACCAAAATACCAGTACAGTCATTGCAAATGTTTAAAGTCTGCAGGTGTGCACCTTCCCCCCACAATCCCACATAAAAATGCAGTAACATGTAAGTTTGAGGAGTAATATCACTGGAGCACAGGTTGCCAGAGCTGTCCCAGTTTACATTGTTGCATGTGTACAATATGCAGGGGTCAGTGTGGTAAGTTTGTTGTGTGTTTAATATTGCCTGGAAGTGGTCAGCATGCGGGCCTGGATGGTTGTGTCTCGGTGGCCTAAGCATAGTACAGTGGACGACAGGGCCATGTTCCAACAACTGCAGTGCCAACCACACTACTTCTCGGCTACACCCATGTCAGCAGTTGTACATACTCACTGTCCAGATGTCAATAACTGTCACCATCAGAAAGCTGGACACACCATGAATGGGGACCCATACATATAAACAGTACACAGGTGGCAGTAACCTACACAGAGTGCATATAAAGTAACTGACAACTGCACACAAGTTTGAAATTATACACATAGGTTAGCATCACATTAGTTGTCCCTCTAGTATGTAATACTGATAGTCTGGCCAAACACTGGCAGACCACAAAAGGCACAATTATAAAGTGATGACAGACTGCCCATGTCCACACACAAGCCAGCATAAGTGGAATGTCCCAGGTATATTTATGAGTCAGGTGTAAGGAGCTTTCATATCACACATGCACCCAGCTCATCCCTCCATCAGGCACAGGTTTATCACAGGTCATATCCTTGCTGTAGGGAAGGAGTACAGCATTAACCCATATCTGTATGGGAATACATACATGATGCTGCATGCTGAATAGGTGTCCAATGCAGGTGTGTCCCTAGCTGTAAGCAGCAACCCAACCACATCCAGACCTGTGGATCAGTATGAACAGGAAGGATTGACAGGAACACCTCAACCACTCACCACTGTCATCCCAGGGTAGTCCACTGGCTTGCAGCCTGGGAACATATGACTGACAGAATGCACTGGCCTGTTACAGATCGCCTGCAGCACTCTCAAATGGCCTACAGTCCTTGGCAAAGGCCCATGCCTCACCCATAGTGCCAGTGTACAGAATGTCAGGGGTCCTAACTAACAACCTAATACAGTAAACAGAAAACAAATGCAAGGCCATGTTGACAAATGCCAGTAGCATGTCTCCCCATGTCCTACTGCAAGGACTGTGGACCTGGCCATAAATACTACTGGGATAAAGGCCTAACTATAGGGATACCTCTGATATATTGCTTACATAATGTTAGGAAGAGGTGAAAAAAACAGGGGGAGTGTAGAAGCATGGATGTCATGGAGTGTGTGAAGTCTGAAACTCTAATGTCCGCCCATATTACCCCTTGACTACAAACCCATGAATGAATATCCACAAAACAGCTTGTAAACCACGATGTGAAAAACTGACCAGATATATGAGTCCTGCCTCAGGATAACCTGGGTGTATCTGTACAACTGAGAGGTATAGCCCCAGCAGGATATGGCCATTCCATGCAGTTGAGAAAAGCACAAGGAGGGGATCCCCAGCCAGCATACTAACAAGGTGCTAGACCATTTACACAAAACAAGCAGTCTATTGTCTGTAGCTACCCCTCCACTATGGCAGGAGTGTGCCATTTACACAGAACAAGCAGCCTATTGTCTGTAGCTCCCCCTCCACAATGGCATGAGTGTGCCAGAATGTGTAGTCTATATGCTTCAGAATATTGGTCTCAGCTTCATTCATCTTGTATTTCCCTGGTAAATAACTGTGAGCAAAGAATGATAACTGTCAGTAGTTGATGACGCGATACATCACAGTGTAAAACTATACATATGTCAGAAAATCTATGATACAACCAACCATGTCACACAAGCAGCAAAAAAGACCCCAAAACCCCCCAAAAGGTTACAGTATCCCCCAATTTAAAAAAGTTAACCCCGGGAAAAAGGTTTCCC
>NC_056735.1:378222238-378239738 GCF_019279795.1 Protopterus annectens
GCAACAAATCACATGCACACACAAACACATGCACAAACATACGCACACACACAAACATACGCACACACACAAACATACGCACACACACAAACATACGCACACACACAAACATACGCACACACACACCTCTGCTTCAGGAAACAAAATGCATGCTAACGAAACCCCTATTGTTCTAGCAACTTTCTAAGTTTATAAAAACAATATTTAAAATCTATCCCTATTTTCAGCTCTTTGTTTCCCCATTATTTGTGGCTCTGTCCAGCTTTCTTGTGCTGAGAGTTATGACTGAGAGGTATGCAAAGCTCTTACGAGATGCTGCCAGGGATCACTCTTCACTTTCTCTCACACACCCACACACAATCTCTAATTATTGGCATACTGTAACCTTCAGTGATCTAGTTAGATGGAAGTCAAAATTTTTATGACAGCCAGGGCAAAAATGAGTCAACATCAAGGACATTCTTCAAAATCAGAAACATTTGAGAGGCATGCAGCACTAATTGTATAATGCCACATTCACTATTGCACCATAATCACACACACACACACACACACACACACACACACACACACACACACACACTGTTAGTGCTGTGGTTCTGGTGGTAATACCACATTGACTCCTACATCTCTCACATATTCTCTTTTCATTCTGCATTCATTGTTGATGCCATCACATGTAAATATGGCATTATGGCACTGGTGCTGTATTGAACTACTGTTTTTGTGAAAGCAAGAGTCAAAACTGAATGTGACATTCTTATTACCAGTGTTGTGATGTAATGCTTTTTTGTGTGATAATTTCTGACTGATTAGGCTGTGTTATAGGGGTCTGAGGAGCAATCAATTATAGAGGCAGTGTGATAATTATTATGGGGTGTAGAAATGTAGTAGTGACCCATATTTCTATTTTTTTTTTACTTTTGGCCATTTAATATTTTGTCTTTGTTATTTTATTATCAAATGAGGTGACTACCAGTTGTAGCTGTTTGTTTACAATCAAACATCAGAGGCATACAAAGAAGTTTTGTCAACCATACCAAAAAGCAGTACATGTAGTGCAGAGAAGGGTAGACTGTGACGAGGCATGTTGCATGGCAAAGCACGGGATCATTACATGACCCTGCTGAATAAGACTGATGTGGCTTATTTGGGGGTGTGGCTGTGTATGTGCCTATTAGCAGCATGATAAAACATGCTGCAATGGCCACTGTGTTTTTCCCCTTCCCAATGAGACATTAAAAGTATGCAGACTGTAGTTATTATTTTTGAGGATAAGTGATATGTGTTTGCAAATGACAGTTTCAAGATCACCTCTGAATAATTAAATATATGGCTTGTTGGGGTGGTCAGTATTTGTGAAACAGCAGCATGAACTATATATTTATGACTTTTTCAAGGTCGAAGATAGTGTATCCACTCAGAAGAGACACATTCCACTGGACAGCAAATGTGTGTTTCCTACCCAAGTATCTTACTGCAAGCCCTAGATTATTTCTATTCTGAACTGCTTTTGGGGACATAACATGAGACTTCTTAAAAACAGCTGGAAACTCTATTGTTTCAATGGGCTTTTGTTGTCACAATCTGGTACTATGCACTGCTAATACCTGGGGGCCATTTCAACTTTACACGAAAGGCTGAGTAAAACTAATGTCTACAATATATGTACATTAAACTCTCATTATGGTAATAAATCTATATATTTTACCAGAATAAAACATTTTTTCAGTTCTAACATCATGTGATTATAGTACTATGCTTTCAAGTGGCTAAAAGTGGAATCAAATTCAGAGATATGTTGCAATAGAAGTTCTGAGGTTAGAAATACAATCTTCTGTGTGTTTTACAGGTGAATACCCTGTTTTTATTCACTGAAAATTTTGTAATGAATTTTTTAAGAGGGACATTGATATAGCCTTTAAAAGGACACGCCCCAGTGGCTTTAGATCATGTGCTTTTCTTGCCACAAGCTGACATTATGCATTATACTCAGTTTTCATTGTGGGTGCTCTGATAGACATCTGCTCAGAACACAGGTAGTATAATGATTGCTTAAAGTGCTTATTTATTGAGTTTTCATTACATAAGATGTAAAAATCCTCTATATTGTACCTGAAAAGTATATCTCTAGCAGCTGTATAATGTCATGGCTACTGTATCATGCTTTCAAGCAGCTAAATGTGTGCAGCACTAAACATTTGGATAAGAGAATTCCAGTAGTGGCTTTGTTATAGTCTCAAAAGGCTGATGATATTATCTGAAAGGTTCATAATGAAATGTCAGACAGTTATTTAGCCTTTCAAAATTGGTCCAACTGGCTTTAGTTCACCTGCCTTTACTGCCTCAATCTTACATTTTGCATTGCACTCAGTTTTCATTTTGGGTTTTACTGTGAACTTCTGCTCAGTATGCTGCATGCAGTCATTGCCTAAACTACTTTCTGAGTTGTCAATACATCAGACATAATTTCTTCAGAAAATACATATTTCTTTTCAGTCATAACATACCATGGCTACAATTCTGTGCTTTCAGGTGGCTAAAACTATGGGGTTAAATTTAGATATGTGCTGCACTGAATCCCTGATATCAGAATTAGAGTTACACTGTACATGTGCGCTACACCTGAACACTGTGTTGTTATTACCTGAAAGTTTCATAGTGAAACCTCAAAGGGAACAGTACACATTATCTCAAAAGACAGGCCCCAAGGGACTTCCAAGATGGATGCACAGTGAGTAGCAGCTTAATTTTATCTCTCTCAATGTGAAAACAGAAACTTCACAGAGAAAGCCAGTGGGCTTGCACTTCTGGGTAAATTTCAGTAACTGGCTACTAAGTGCAGTACCTGGATGGCAGGAAAAAGGAAATACAGAGGACCAGAAAGAAAATTGGCTTCAAATTGTGAGGAAATAAAAACACTGACTGGGAAAAGTACTACAGCTGTTCAGCAAAAAGCAGTGCAAGCTCCAGACATTACTTCCAGTGACCTAGAGAAAAGTATAAGATAACTGCACACAGACTTATAAACAAAAAACACTAATAGAATATATCAACTCATACAATAAAAGGCTGGAAAAAATGGAAGAAGATTTAAACAGATATTCAGATGAGGTGATAAGACTGCAAAAATCAGAGATTGAAATGAAGAAAAGGCTGACTGAATACGAGACTGCACAAGAAGAGATGTTTCAAAACATAACGAAATGAAGAGGACAGAGCACATAGAGAAAACCTGAGATTTCCTGCTGTACCAGAGAAGTTGGAAGGAACAGACTATATTAATTTTATGAAAGCACAAATAAGCAACTGGAATGGTATTCCACAGTAGGAGTTAATTGAAAGGGCACATTGTATGCATGCTCCAAACCTGGCTATAAGAAAGCAACCTAGACTTTTAATAGTAAAGATGCAATCCTACTAGCACAAGGAATGGATTCTGACAAAACTGTGGCAGAAGTGGGAGACAGCAGAGTGTTGGTTGAGAATGATTACTCATTGCACACCAGGCAGAAGAGGAGTAAATGTATACCACTTGTGACATCCAGCTATATCCCACCGGATTGCCACCAATTAAAGGATGCCCCTTACTATCCTGGGTCAGTAACTAAGGAGCTTCATTCCTCACTACTGACTCTAATATGAGACCGTCACTTAAACAGAAGTAATTTTTCACAATTTTCCCCTAAGATCACAAAAGAAACACACTCTATATTCCTGGGACTGGACTATAAACTCTGTCCAATAAAATGTATTTTTCTTATTACACACTTCAGAGTAAAGAGTTCCAGTTTAAGACTGCTGATACACTCGTATTCAAAATCTCACACATCCAAACACTTCTGAGGAAGCCTGACAGATTTCCAGCTGCGTCTCTTTCCCAAAATACCAAAATGCTGCCACCAATCAGAGGGTCCTCGTGCCTTCAAAAGGGGTGTCCAAATGTGAAAATTAATTATCAAAATAAATGAGAACTATGAACAGAACAGCCAGACATCGGGGTGACCTGGCAGTATCAAACAGGTAGAAGAACTAGAGAATTTCTAAACAAAAAACACTGGTTTCCAGCCACAATATAAGATAGTGAAAAACATTTAATGAGTAAAAAATGATTACTGTCCCTGATCTACTCTAAGATATAATAACAAGGCCAAGGCAAGCTTACAGTTTTCTTGTTGAGTTATCTATTCTTGGTGTTCACCAACTGCTCAGTACTTAAACTGCACAGCTTCAGACTCACCTGTCTACAGCAGTCTCAACTGTCAAATTCCAAAATATAAAAGTTGTAAAAAAAAGAAGCTTTTTCTATCAATCAGCTGTTTAAATCATCTTCTAGCAACAAGGAACATTCCAATGGCATCACTCACTACCCAGCTGATTATCCACAGTTTGTACTTTAGAAATGCCCCTCTCAAATACGTGCATTTAGAAGGGTATCAAAGCAGTGCCAGATTCTTTAAGCATTCTGTTTAAACAGGGAAAGACTTGACATTTTAAACTTATTTACATTTTCACAACCAGGCATGCTGTCATGAAGTACAAGTTAATCTAAGAACATGCACAAATTTCTTAGCAGACATACTAAGAGAGATGGCACTGCTTTCACTGGGCAGGATTCACGATGGCTTGCACGGAGTCTAAGAGTAGTGTAAGACTCCATGCAGCCATCGCGATCCAGGAACAGCCTGAATGTGCGTGTAAGAGAGCACCTAAAACGGCTCTTACACGGGCAGGGCGTGGATATGCTATTACCTCACTTGCAGCCGAAAGGCATGTAAATGAGGTAATTTTGCGATCCAGGAAGCAGAAACCTGCCCGTGTAAGAGCCGTGTTATCTGCAGCAATGTACTCCGTTGATAACTGAGTACTGTTCTGCAAATAACACAATGGAGCCTTGTCAGCTCCAAATAAAGGTTGCAAATGTCTCAGGCAGCATGCTAATTGCCAAATATGTGGCCACTGGCAACGTACCCTGATGCAAACACGAAATAAAAATATATTTTTTTGTTTAAACGTAGCACAGCGTCGCGCAAACCGGCTTCGCTATAAAAAAACAAAAAATAAAAATATTAAACCCACAAATGTGGGTTTATGCAAAGCATGAGTATACAATGGAAGGGAATAGCATGGTAAAACAACATGGCCACCGAGTAGGGGTTGCTAAGGGGGGAAGCGGAGTGTAAGACATGTAACTAAGCATTAGTAGGCAATCCTATGTAAATGAGTGGTAGGATAGTGAATCGCACTGTTACACAGAAAATGAGCACAATCCGTGCAGTGTAGGAGTAGGATAAGGGGGAGTAATGGAGTAGGAGATAGGTGACATCACAGGGGGGAAATGTATGAAAGGAATGCAGCTCATTGGAGCACAGTGACATGTGAAAGCTGTCAGTCACACATCATAGAAAGAGGAGTGTCAACAAGTAGGCATGGGAAAGCCAAGAAATGGAAGGTGTACACAATGGATAACACCAAAGTTTCTTGCTGGGCATGCATGCGCGCGTGTGCGAGCTGGTAGGCACGAGTAAGAGAGTGCGCGCGTGTAAGCGTTAGTGCGCGCGTTTAAGGCAGAATACGCATGCAGGAGCTTGTTTAAACACCTGTATGCTTGTTTGCGCTGGTGTGCACGCATTTTAACCAGAATAAGGAGATTCTAGTCTGTCTAAGCATGTGTGCGCGCGTGTTAGCCATTGTGAGCGTGTTTTTGCTGGTATGCACGTTGCTCCCCCCTGAGGAAACAGAAGGGAAAAAGGAAGCATGGGAAATAGTAGGAAGCTAGCAGAAATTACTGGCAGAGCTAGCAGGTGAAAACAATCAGAAGCAGGCAATTACACAGGCAGAACAGTAGCCCAGCCCAGCACTTAAAACTCTGCAAACAACAGTGCAGAATGTTTCTCTCAAGAGACACTGCAACAGAGGAGCAAGCTACTAGAAGTGAAAACTGAAAAAGCTTCACTCAGACCAAAAATGCTAGGGGCTGCCATAGCTGTTTTAAGGAGACATATGCAACTTGCTGAGGGTGGTGACTATGCAAATGCTGCCAGACAACCCACAGTGAGGAGACTGAGAAGAGTGTACAGGCCCAGGGTCACCTACCAGGGGTTACATGAGCTGGAGATAGTGGAGCACTATTGAGTGGACAGAGACCTCCTGCAGCAAATTGTTGAGCTGTGCAGGCCACGCCTCACACACAGAACCAACAGAGGGGAACCCATCCCAGTGGAAATAAAGGTATGTGTTGGCCTAAGAATACTAGCAACAGGTACCTTCCAGAGACCAACTGGTGATATGATGGGGATATCACAGGCATCAGCATCCGGGGTACTGCACCAGTTCCTGGATGCCATGTCAGCACATGTTGGTGAGCATGTATATTTCCCCAATTCCCATGAGGTATTGGCCAGCAATATGCGTCTCTTCCAGCAAATAGCGGAATACCCTGAGGTAGTGGGTGCAATAGACTGCACGCATATACGCATCAAAGCACCAGCCGGTGAGCGGGGTAGAGCCTACATTAACCACAGGGGCTTCCCCTCCATCAACTGCCAGGTCATGTGTGATGCCCAGGGCATAATAATGAATGTGTGTGCTGGCTGCCTGGAAGCTACCACGATTCCCATATCTGACATCTGACGCAGCTGTACCAGACATTTGCCAATGGGGACATCCCACATGGTCACTTAGTGGGGGATGCTGGCTATGCACTGGAGCCGTGGCTGATGACACCCATCAGAAACGCACACACACCTGAACAAGAACGCCATAATGAGGCACATGCACAAACACGAAATGTAATTGAGCATGTGTTTGGGCTGCTCAAGTCATGGTTCCGGTGCCTGGACACATCTGGTGGAGCCTTACAGTACTCACCAACTACATGTACCCAAATCGTCATGGTATGTGCTATGCTACATAATATGATTCTGCGAAAACAGCTGCAGCAGGACCAGCATAGGGCTGGGCCAAACAGCCCCCCACCATTGCCAAGCCAATCACAGGCAGAGCGCGACTTGGAGGAGGAACAACCTGAGCCTACCCCAGTAGGCAGAAGGAGGTGTGCCCAGTATGCCTTGGCAAAGCGGCAATGCATAGCACATACACTGGCTCAGTAGGAACCCAGGAAATGATACCTCTCTCTCATACATATAGTAAAAGGGATGCCCAAGTTGACACAACCTATCAAACATGTACAGGAAGTGTAGTACATGCATCCAACAGACAGCCCTGCAGCACCACCTGAGGCATGATTGCCATGTGTTAAGCAATGTAACACCATGTAGTATATGCAAACATGATGACCCTGAATAACATCCTACCCTCACCAAGCATGATGCCACAATATGAAGACGAGATGATCAATTACAATAATTGGCTTAAGTATTGCCATTAGTCAAAGGGGATCCAATGCATGCCAGCCTGGAATGACATGCTGCGAAAGACACGATGCTCCACCTCCATAGGTATCACAAGGGATAAGAACCTAGATGTAATGCTACCCAATGCCAGATGTCTAAACTGAAAGATGCATGCAGTCTAAACTCCCCTCAGCATGGTGAATGTTGATATCTGTCCTGTAACAGAAAACTGGGTTAAGGCTCACAAGAGCACCCTAACACTACCAGGTTACACCTCATACCGTGCTTTACAGCCCCAAAACATAACTACAAAAGGAGGGTGAGTAGCAATAATTGTCAAGGATAACCACACCCCCATGTTGGTACCACAACAAGAAGCAGCATGGATTATCCATGCTCAAGTAACAGTGGCTAAGACTGCCTGCCAGTTTGTAGCCTGCTACAGACTACCCTCCTAATACCAGGAACTGCACTTGGCCTACGTTGGAACACATGGAAATATCAAGCTCTCCAAACAACATTATATTGGGTGACTGAAAATACTCAAACATAGACTGGGAGCATTATCCCAGCACCAACACCCTAGGCCAAAGGTTCCTAGAATCCATAAACCAAAATGCTCAGGAACAATGTACCACTCCCACAAGAGGGGTAAGCATACTGGATGTGATAATCAGCAACATGGGTACTCTATGGCCAGACGAGAAGTGTATTCCTCACTGGTAAGATCAGACCATAGAGTAATCACACTGGATATTCACATCCGGACCACAGTCCCTGGCCAGAAAACCACAGTGAAAAACATGTGTAAAGGAACTGTTGCACTCCTCCAAACTGATGTGGAATCCATTAAAGGCCCTGTGCCTGTGGAAAATATGGGCCACACCTCAGAACCCTTTATAAACACATTCTATGAACACAGTCAGGAATGCATGGATTATGCAATCCCAAATAAAACCAAGGCCCAATACCATACACGCAGGCATCTGGCATGGTGGACCACAGCCATTACCAAACCATGCAAGAGAATGAGGAAGTCACCACATGATAGAGCAAACCCAAAAAGGGAAGTAATCTCTGATCAGCATTATGGCAATAAAATATGGCCAGTCATAAAATCCACTAAGGCCAGCTACAACAATTTGAATCTGTGAATCTTGGGCAATATTACACCTGCCCCATGTACACAGACAACCCCCTCCACCCCCCAATAAATACAAATATATGTGAGAGATGCAAGCACGTCTCCAAACTGGAGGCTGAGCTCTCTCAACTAAGTACTGTCTAAACTAGTCAGGAGGAGAAGGTAACCACACACAGCACAAACCCACTCACATAGACCTATCACAACTGCAAACCAAATACATAAACACACAAAAACATTCCTGGAGGCTCTAATTAAAAACCACCAAATCAACAGAGGCCTCCAAAGCAGACACCCAAGCAACCACTACCCCCAAACATAGCACATGCAACACATAGTACATAAAGTCGGTGTGCCAAACAGTCACAGCCCGTAAGGACAAACAACATGCCTGATACACTTGTAATAGGTGACTCCATAGTCAGACACACTGATGTCCCGCTCACGTGACTGAACAAGGAAAAGGGTACAGTAAGCTGCCTGTAGGCTGCTACAATCCGCCACATAACACAATCATGCTCATTTGGTCACTCCAAAGCAAGTACAAATATGACTCAGTCATTGTCCATGCTGGTGTGAATGACCTGAGACGTACCTTCCTGGACTACATGTAAAGAGACATAGAGGAGCTCTCCGATTATGTAGGCCAGGCCGGTATGACTCTGACCCTGATCAGCATCCTACCCCCACCAAGAATGATGCCATAGTACAAACACAGAATGATCAGCTTTAACAATTGGCTCAATTACTGGTGTAATTCCAATGGGATACAATGTGTGTCTGCTTGGGAGGTCATGCTTGACAAGCCACGCTGTTTTGCCAGGGATGGCTTGCACCTGTCACCCCTGTGTGTCTGGATATTGGCTAAGGCTCTTGCCACCTCCATAGTGCCTTTTGTAGGCAAGGCTGAAAAGACAAACCCACCTCCCCAGAAAACATAAGTGGAAAAAACATGAGGGTAATGCTGCTCAATGCCAGATGTCTAAACCACAAGATGCACGCTCTCGAGGCCCTCCCCAGTATGGAGAACATCGATGTCTGTGCAGTGATGGAAACCTGCATCAAGGCTCCGGAGAGCACCCCAGCACTACCAGGTTATACCTCAAATCATGCTTTTCGGCCCTAAAACCTGGACCAAACGACAAAAGGAGGGGAAGTATCCATACTCAGCAAAGATACCCACACATCCAGGTTACTGACAATGCACAAAGCACCAGAGACCATCCATGTGCAACTAACTGTAGGCAAAACCGCTGTACAGTTTGTAACATGCTACAGACCACCCTCTCAGACCCAGGAACACCACTCAGCCTTCCTGAAGACACTGGAGAGTATGAATGTCTCCCCAAATACCAAACAAGGTACTCACAAATCACCACATAGGTGGTAATCCATTACGTATGGAAGAAGCAATCAGGGACCTAGGGACATAAGTGGACAGTAACCCCACATGCGACACTCACTTTGCCAACGTGGCTAGGAAGACCACCTAAATTGGCCACCTTATCATGAAAAAGATTCACATCTACATCAAGAGAGGTCATTGTGCCCCTATACTCTTCTCTTAAAAGGCCCATAAGTGAGTACAATGCCCCATTTGGGATGTACCGTACCAGACACCTGCAGCAGTTGGAAAGACCTCAAAAATACCTCACCAAGAGGATAAAGGGTGTCAAACATTTGTCATATGCTGCCTGGCTGACAACACCCCAGCTGTATGCAGTCACATACTGCATACTCAGAGGCGACGTATGCCCGATGTACAACGTCATGTCCAATACAGAATTGATGGACATGCTCCACCTCAGAAAATCCAAAGCCATCAGAGCCACAAGAGCGACAGATGTCAACCTCAACACATAAATAAATCGGATGTGCTGGAGGGACAGATTCCTAACCCAGAGGCTCCCCACACTCTGGAATAGAATCCCACTCCATGTTAGGCAGAGCCCCTCACTGACTCTCTTCAACAGGAATCTTGCCAAGTGGATGGGAGATCGTAGATTTACACTGGGGGTCTTCAGTGTGTCACATCTAGACAGAGGCACAGTAAAGTAAACCCTAAATGGCCATAATATTCACATAGCAAGGGGTGGCGAAAGTCACACACACTCTGGCTAGGCTGATAAATGCCCTAGGGCAGATAGCCCAGTATAAACCTATGGAGATACAAATTGTACAGGACACTAAGGATAATCACAAGGCTGTCTTAACTGATGGTAGGAACCTTGTTGGGAATTGACAGATATGCTCTGAATTACCAAATATTACAAACAATACACCAAACGCACACACATTGCCAACATCCAACCTGACAGGTTCAGTGCAAACTCCCCCCCCCCCCAAATGACAAATATCTATCCCAGCAGAGTGCTGGCCCCCTGACATTGCAGATGCTGAGGTAACAGGCAGCATCTTCAAAAGCAAAACACACAGCATCAATGGTACGAGATGGTGTCCTGGGCTGTGTCCAACATGAACTCCAGCAAGAACGGAATGCCAAATAACACTACTGCTCAATTTCAGCCTTATCATAGGATATGTACCCAAAGAGCAGTGTACAGCAACAGTGGTCCCTCTCCACAAAGGTGGTGCCTGAATGGATACTGCAAACTATCACCCCAGAATCCCGACAAGCTTGGTCTGCAAAGCTATGGAAAGGATCATCATGGACCTCAGAAATAAAGATATTGGGGACCTACAGACACTGGACCCTACCCAGCATGGCTTTCTTAAGGGCAGATCCTGCACCTTAAAATCTGAAACAGTCATCAAGACACTGATGAGGGGAATGTGGTCCACACAGCCTAACTGGACCTTGCAAAAGCCTTCCATACAATACCCCACGTGTTCATTATAGATAAGCCCACCAGCTTAAATATAAACCCCTATGTCAGTAGATGGGTTGCAAACCAGCCCAAGGACAGAACTGACATGGTCAGACATGCTGCAGCCATGTCAGACTACAAACCAGCTACAACTGGCATCACACAAGGCTCAGTCCTGGGACCTCCCTTGTATGGTATATATTTCCCATAGGTACAGGCCAACATGGAAGGACTGTGTCTGAACAAGTTTGCAGAGGACTACAAACTGGGCACCTTATCTGACCCTCCAGCTGACACAAGCATCCTACAAAAGGGCCACATAGAAACAGACAACTGGTGCCAGAGCCAGGTCATCAAGCTAATTGCAGAAAAGTGTATAGTCATCCCCTGTGGATAAACAGTAAGTGCCCACCAATTACCACATAGGTGTTAACCCATTAAGTACTTTAGAAGTAATAAGAGACCTGGGGACACAATTTGATAGATATCTTGCATTTGACGACCATGTGGCTGTAGTGGTTACAGAAACATACCATATACCCACCTAATCATGAAGGTAGTCAGATCTAGATCAGGGGAGGTCATCGTGCCTCTTCAGTCATCCTTCATCAGCCTCACAATTGAGCACAATGGCCCCTGTGGGATGTACCTCAGCAGACACCTCCAGCAACTGGAAAGACCCCAAAAGTACTCCACCAGGAGGATCAAAGAGCTTACACAGATGCCATGTGTTGCCTGATTAAACAAACCGCAGCTCCACACAGTGCCATACTGCCTGCCCAGAGGCAATCTGTGCCTGATGTATAAAGCCATGTCCAAGCTGGAATCAATGAACATGCTGCACCTTGTACAATCTGAATGCCAGTGAGCTATGCACATGAGAGACCTGAACCCCAGCACTGACATACATAGGACATGCTGTAGTGATTGATCCATAACCCAGAAGCACACTCCACTCTTGAGTAAACTCCCAGTACAGGTTAGCCAGAGTGTCCCTCATTGACTCTCCTCAACAGGAATCATGATGAGTGGATGGGAGATGGTAGGTTTACCCTGGGTATCACTGTTATGTCACAGGTAGACAGAGGCACAGTATACTAACCTTGAAATATGTCATGTCAAATTCCAGTTACAATGTGTGTTGAAGGAAAAACACACTCTCTGACTAGCAGTAGAAATGGCCCAGGGCACATCGCTAGTGTTTGTCAATGTCCACCCAAGTTGTGGAATACACTACCAATGTTGGACAAGCCTGGTGTAAGTAGTCCATATCCGAACAAAATGCAACATGGTCATATGTGCACAACTGGCCCTTAACCAGTCTGTTGTGCTCACTATGAATATTTAAAGCAGTGATAGGACTGAAACCCAGGATACTGTCCACCACAGTGAAAGTACTGAACCAGTACACTATACAATATTACAGTGTATGGTCAGTATGAAAGGATGTTGACAACTGTATGCAAACTATCCCATGGAAACCCTGCAGGCACAGTATAATCTCTGTCGGGTTCAGACACAAAGCAGTTGGGCAGTATGTACACAACATGACTCCCAACACACAACT
This sequence comes from Protopterus annectens, assembly GCF_019279795.1. NCBI lineage: Eukaryota > Metazoa > Chordata > Ceratodontiformes > Protopteridae > Protopterus > Protopterus annectens. The sequence continues at coordinate 378,235,133 of NC_056735.1, forward strand.
ATAAATGTGAAATATTGTTGAAGTTCACACACACCCACAAATGTGGTGGACTGAAGATCTCAACATATGGAAAGCACACACTGGGCATACTCGCACACTTTGATAAATGAGACATATGTCAGGCAACAAGCCATGGAATATGCCTGAACTGGGCATGCTCACACACTTAGGCCATGTCTCAGTTTAGCAGTTGGTCACACATATCTGGTATTTGTATGTGTTAAACCAGGAACCAACCACAATACAGCAATCTGCCCAGTGCACACAGTTAAATGACTACAAAGACATAAGTTAGATAGTGGATCCCACACATATTCAAACATCTTCCACAGATACACAAGTTGTACATAGAAACATGGAAAGCTATGGCAATAAAGACCTGCAAACAGTGCATCAGCAACAAATATTGTGCATCTGAAAATTAAACATATGGGTGTAGAGGTCAATACTAGGCTGTTTGCCCAAGGGAATACAAGCTTAGCCAGAGTGTGCTTGGCATCTGCCTCCCCAGTACAGTAGGCTACTGTGCCTCTGTAAAGTAGGTCACAGAAGGTACCATGTAAGGCTAGTGTGCTGTGCCTCAGTCAAGCAGGGACACAGTGGAGATCCCAGGGGTTGAATTTGCAATGTCACATCCATGTTTGAATCCTGCAAATGCTCAATGTGTGTGTGCGTTTGGGTGAGGGGGGTTAGTGTGTGTGCAATTCTGTGTGAAAGAAATGTCCCTTTTGCCAACTACAAGAACACACTGCATGATGCACACTCCTCTTTCTAAACACTGATGATCTCAGCACCCTACAAGTACAGCAGGAGAAGGGAAACCTTCCAGTAATTCGGATAGTGCACTCCGCTAATGCATCTCTCTCAAGTGTCATAACATAGTTAGGTAGGGGTTTGAATCCTGCAAATACTCAGTGTGTGTGTTTGGGTGAGGGGGGTTAGTTTGTGTGCAATTCTGTGTGAAAGAAATGTCCCTTTTGCCAACTACAAGAACACACTGCATGATGCACATTCCTCTTTCTAAACACCAATGATGTCAGCTCCCTATAAGTACAGCAGGAGAAGGGAAACCTCCCAGTAATGCGAAAAGCGTTCTCTGCTAATGAGTCTCTCTCAAGTGTCATAACATAGGTAGGGGTTTGAATCATACAAATGCCATGTGTGTTTTTGTCACACAGTTTGTCCATGTGTGTGGGGTGTTGCTCTTAATATTGTATGACATAGATCATATCAGTAATGTCAATGCACACATGAGGTATGTGTGTGCCACATAGACATATGTACCTGTGACCTGAAATGGTTCCCATGTGTGAAGACTGCCTCATGTGAATTCATGTAATTTGCATTACACAACTTTATGACTTTGGTTTTCTGTGCAGGGGCTGCATTTGGTATGTGAATATATAGTGAGAGTAGTCTATGGTGTCATCTTACCAGCGAGGGATACACTTCTGGTCTGGAGCATATAGTCCACATGTTGGTGATGAACAGGTGCAGCAGGTATTCCCCACTTGTGGGAGTGGTAACAAGTCGTTCCATAGCAATTGAGTGTATGGATTCTAGGAACTTTACACCTAGGGTGTTGGAGCTACAGTAATGCTCACAGTCTATGTGTGGGCAAATGAAGCTGCCCAATATATTGTTGTTTGGAGACACCTGCAGATATACATGTATTCTTAAGTAGGCCAAGTGGGTTACCTGGGTTTGGGAGTGTGGTGTGTGCCAGGCTATAAACTGGAAGGCAGACTTACCCACTGTTAGTTGCACATGGATAGTCTCTGATGTTTCGTGCTGTGCCACCAACCTGGAGGTGTGTGTATCTTTGATGAATATTGATACTCCCCCTCCTGCTCCGTTTCAGTGCAAGTTATGTGGCCGACAAGCATGGTATGAAGTATAACCTGCCAGTGCTGGGGTGCTTTTGGGGGCCTTGAACCAGGATTCTGTTACTGCACAGATATTGATGTTCTCCATGCTAAGAACAGTTTCCAGTGCATGCATCTTGAGGTTTACACTGCTGGCATTGAGTAGCATTACTATTAGTTCCCTATCCCTTGTAATACCTATGGAGGTGGTCTTGTCTGTTGAGCCTTACCTAAAAAATGCACTATGGGTGTATCAAGAGCCTTTGCCAATATCTGAAAGCCCATGGGTGACAGGTTCAAGCTGTCCCTAGCAAAGCAGTGTGGCTTGTTGAGCATGTCTTCCCAGGCTGACAGGCATTGGATCCCCTTTGAATGACACTGAAACATAAGCCAATTGTCTGAATTGATCATCTTGTCTACATATTGTGGCATCATTCTTGGTGAGGGTAAGATGCTACTCAAGGTCAGGGTCATACCAGTCTGGGCCACATGCTCAGAGAGCTCCTCTACGTCTCTCATCATGTAGTCCAGGGAGATATGTCTCAGGTCATTCACACTGGCATGGACACTGACTGAGACATATTTGTACATGCCTTGGAGTGACCTGTGTGCTTGTGTTATGTGGCAGATCATAGCACCCGACAGGCATCTCACCGTGACCTTCTCCTTGTTCAGCCTGGTGAGCGGGACATCAGTGTACCTGACGATAGAGGCACCCATCACAAGTGTAGCAGGTGTGTTGTTTAGCCTTACATGCTGTGACTGTTCGGCACACTGGCTTTGTGAGCTATGTGTTGCACGCGTTCTGTTCTGGGGTAGCGGTTGCTTGTGTGTCTGCTTTGGAGGTGTCTGCTGCATAGGCAGACCTTTATTTAGAGACTCCAAGTAGGGTTGTGTGTGTTTATTTGTTTGGATTGCTGTCGTGGTAGGTCTATGTGAGACTGGAATTGTAGTGACCGTGGTTTTCTTCTCCTCCTGACAGGTTTTGACAGTATTGAGTTGAGAGAGCTTAGCCTGCAGTTTGGATATATGGTTGCATCTCTCACATGTAGTGGAATTTGTTGGGAGGAGGAGAGGGTTGACTGTGTAAATGAGGCAGTTGTAACATTGCCTCTAGATTCCCAGATTCACCAGCTGGACGTGGAGGAGATTGACAACTAACCTTTGAACATGCTAGGATAGTATTGGGAATTCCTTTATAATTAACAACAAAAAGGGCCAATGGGGAACAAGGTACGCAAGGCTAGTTTGTGAGGGTGTAGTGCTTTTAATTTGTTAGTGCTGGCATATATAAATGCTTTAGTGAGCAAGTGCCAGGTATCTCAAATGCAATGTGTTACAGGTAACTTAATTGCATAAATGACAAACACTAACTTTATGTCAAGTGAAACAAGGACATACATACAGTAAGTAATGCACATGTCACTAGGGATCCACAGAGGCGATGTAAAGCTGCATATCAGGTGGAATTACTGTTTCAGGTTAATAACAAGCAAACAAACATACAAACAAAGCTACAATCAGCAGGCATGGATCTAGTCTATGCTACAGCAAACAAGGTGTACCAATTTCAGTAAGAAACAGTTCAAATATGCAGGCACTATAAGCCTTTAGCCAGAAATTCCCAGCTCAGACGGGCAGAGTCCAGCCTCTCCTCCCACAAGAGTGCAGACCATGAACCTTTGTAATGTCAAATAACTGGCCTGAAGTGCCACTGCTTAAACCAGAACTAATACACATTTATAATGACACACAATGAGCACTCCCCAACTTAGCAGGCTGTATGCTACTTGTCCTGCCATCACAGTATCCCTGACATTTAATGAGACTCACCTCCTGTCATTGTTAGTTGTGTGTTTTGGGGCTGTCAAGCATGATATGTGGTGTAACCTGGTAGTGCTAGGGTGCTCTTGGGAGTCTTGAACCTGTTGTCTAATACTGCACAGATATCAACATTCTCCATACAGAGCAGAGGTTGTACAGCATGCATCTTGCTGTTTACATGTCCACCACTGAGTATCATAACTTCCATTTACTTATCCTCTGTGCTACCTATGTAGGTGTCCTTCTGTTTACAGCCTTACCAGCAGAATGCAAAGATGTGCAGACATTACACTATGGTAATTAATAGGGGTGTACCAAACAATACAATGACAATCATACTGTTAATGCATCAGGCATGCTAGGATATACCCACAATGATATCATTACACTGTACAGTTGACAACATGATAATATTACTACACATCTATGTAGTCACCCTGTGTATCAGCACCATGTTAACTGGTCTTGCATCGATGTTACAGATTGCAGGAGGTGGCACAGTTTCATCATATGCACAGGGTGTGTACTTGGTATGCCTGAGTCTGCCACTGATACAACCAATCAACATGTATGTGTGTGTGTTAGTGAGGGACAACCGTAGAAGATGGGGCAATGTTGATGCAGTGTGTGCATGTATGTGTTAGCCCTAGGTGTTAGCATTATGCATGTGTGTATGCATGCACACAGTTCCACCTTGTGGCCGCCATATACGGGTGTTTGTGGACAGCCACAGACTGTACCTGCCAGGTCGTACAGATCACTGTCTCTGGCCATGGACATGGTACCTGTGCCTAGCAGGGGTGCTACGGACAGTATCAGGTACTAAGCCAGACTGGGTACTGTCATCAGAAGCAGGTGGTTGTTGACTGGAGACATGTCCCTGCTGGGACTGTCCAGAGCCACGTGCACATGGTCTC
>NC_056735.1:378244738-378309738 GCF_019279795.1 Protopterus annectens
TGTCAGGTCCCATGGATGCTGTGTTCTTGGCTTTGGAGAGTATGTATTTTACCTGTGCAGCCGTGATTATAGGGACTTTGCATTCTTCCAGTATAGAGATGGGCCCTCTAGGGGGTGAGAAGGGGGTAAAGTTAGCATTGAACCTATCTGCCAGGATGTTGGCAATATCAGTTGGTTCTGTATATTTAGTGCCATTATCCTGTACCTCAGAGCAGATCTGAGTGTTCCCATTTAGATTCTTGACATAGCTATAGAATGCTTTGTGGTTGTCTTTAGAGTCAGTGGCAATTTTGTTTTCGTAACTAGCTTTGGGGGGTTTTATGAGAGATCTCAGCTTCTTACTGAGGTTGACCAGGGAGTTCCTCCAGTCATGGGAATTTACTTATTTTTGCAACAGTTTCTTTCTTCTGATGTAGAGTTTGTTTATGGCAGAGGACCACCAGACTGGCTTCCTTTGTCTGAGGGATAACATCTTGGTTCTATTAGGGATAGCATGATCCATGCACTCGTGTGTGCTTATACAGTGCATTTGTGTAGGATTTGACAGTCATACCTCTATTGTCCGTCTGCATGGGTGTCATGCAGTTTGCCACTTCTGTCTTAAGAAGTGTGACATTGGCTTTTGAGAAGTTTGTTACGATGGTGTCCCTAATTGGGGCTGGGGGTGGGATGTGGATGTCTAGGCTGATTACCTTGTGGTCAGATCTGACCAACAAGGAATTGACCTCTGGTGTGGAACACCGGTTTCACATGTTGGTGATGACCAAGTCTGGGATACTGCTGCCCCGGGTGGGGGTGTGAATAAGTTGATCCAAGGCATTGGTATTTATGAATTCTAGAAAACGTTGAGCAATAGAGTTGGTACAGGAGTAGTTTTTCCAGTTAATGGTGGGGTAAGTGAAATCGGCCATTATTAGGGTGTTGGGTTGTACACAATACTTTCCAGTGTATCATGAAATGAGGGGTGTGAATCCTGGAGAATGGTGGGGGGTCTGTAGCAAGCTACGATTTGGATTGCGGTCTTGCCCAGAGTTAGTTGCAACTGGATACCTCAGATGCATTATGCTGTGCAACTAGCCTGGAGGTGTGGATATCCTTAATGAATGTGGACACGCCTCCGCCTTTAGTGCTTCTTTCTGGGTTAGGTGGCCAAAAGGTGTGGTATGAATTGAAGCCTGGTAATGCAGGGGTGCTCTCTGGAGCTTTGAACCAGGTCTCTGTCACTGCACAGATGTCACCGTTTAAAGTGGTGAATTTGTCATTTGAACCTTGCCTGACAAAGGCACTATAGGGGTGGCATGAGTCTTAGCCAGTATCCGGAATCCTGAGGGCGACAGGTGCAGGCCATCTCTGGCAAAGCATCATGGACTGTTGATCATGTCGTCCCAGGCAGACAGATGCTGGATCCCCTTAGAATGACACCAGAAGCTTAGCCAATTGTTGAGGTCAATCATTTTGTCCATGTACTGTGGTATAATTCTGGGTCTATCTATTTCTACATCCCTCTCTATCTATGTCTACATATATGCATATTATATATAGATACATATATATACACACATATATATATATATATATATATATATATATATATATATATATATACACACATATACATACACACACCTTTTTATTTACACATACAAATAAATACACACACTAACATACTGCTAAACAGTCATTACTGTACAACCTACATTGTACGTTGCACTACAACCTACATTGATATGTGTGCATGTAGCATCCTTCACATACATATGTATGTCCAGCCTTCACTAACAGTTGCAGTATGTCCCCTGCCCTATGCACATCTTCATATATATATATATATATATATATATATATATATATATATATATATATATATACACACACATATACACACACACACACACACACACACACACACACACACACACAGCTAACACATATGGAGGGTTCACAGTATGTAGACTATTACATTATTAGTTTACATTACCTTTGTTGGACACTGCTATTTTTGATGGCTTGCTGCTTGGTAGCCTGCTGTTCTGTAATGTTGTAGTTTTGGCAGTCTGTGTCTCTTATTCGTTTTTTTTTTTTTTTATTTATTTGTTTTTATTTATTTTTTCTCTCTCTCTCTCTCTCTCTGTCTCTCCCTCCGGCTGTTGCAATGAACGTATTGCATGTGTGGACTGTGAGTACAAGCTGCTTTTGTAAGTATATGCAGATGTGCATGTGATGGCCTCTGTACCAGTTGTTAGCCAGCATTTGCTAATTGCATGCAGCCTGCTGTGTGGTAATTGCAGTTCTCACTGTGATTTCAGGACAGTGCTATAAAATGTTAGGTGAGGTAGGCGTAGCCCTTTCAGATTTTCAAGGTTGGGGGTTGGGACCATGCTGGTATGCTGCGGACACTGTTGTGTGAGTGTAAAGGTTGGTATGTCTCTCCTATCTCAGGCTGTCTTGTAGGCACTGACATGCATGTTGTACTGACACCTGACTATTGCTTCCTCCAGTTTATTCTTCTCAGTGTGTATGTTAACTGACACCTAATAATACTAATACTGTTTAAATGGGAGTATGTGCTTTCCTGTGGGACTTGTGGAGTAACTGGTTTACAGCAGTGGCTCTTGCAATTTGTTGCTATGGCTTCACTATTTAGCCTTTACATTCACTCCTTGGAGGCCTGCTAGGTGTCTTTATTGGAATGTGTTGCTATGGCTGTCCTATTTTCCATTCACATTCACTACTTGTAATGCTTGTTATATTTCTTTCAGCAGGAATTCCTTATATGTTTGTTGTGGTTTGGTGGTACTGCATGCAGTCTGGTCTGGCCAAGGTGTGGGGCTTGACACCTACAAGGGTATTTTATTTTGCTGCTGAGCAGTAGTGGCACCTTGTACTTTGTACTAACAGTTATGGATAGCAGGCACATGTAATGCTTGTAAACTGCTATACTGTCCTTCTGTTATTAGTTGGATACCTCCTTTGATATTTGTGGGTTGTACACCTACATGTGGGTGTGCTTGTGAAAGCTATTCTACAGCTATTCACAAACTATGTGACAGCAGACAGAATGCTATGCCTGTGAGTTTGTGACACTTGCAGGCCTCAGATACTCACTCTCAGGTGTATCTTTTATCAGCCTCAGGGAATGGTCCATATCAGTAGGATACACCCATGATATATTTCAGATATTCTGCAGTTGTGACTGTGGGGTATTTTGAGCATGTGTATTAATACACCATTTCTGCATGCACGTAGTGCATACTTTCAGTAGTTGACAGTTACCATTACGTGGGACAAAACACCTTTCTGCCTACTGTTAACTACATTTCACAGGGTGTCAGTGGGGCACAGTTAACATTTGTTTTCAAATCAGGGACATCCCTGTAAGTTGCGAGGTCTGGCCTCTTACCTGTTCAAATATGGCAGTGTTTATCCTGCTCTGATAGTGTGTGTGGTTTGCAAGATGCTACTGTCACATTATTACCTACTAGCTACCGACTAGCATGGCTGTTTCTCTTCTCACACTAATGTTATACAAATCCACAAGAACTGCCAGTAAAGATACAAGAAAAGCTTTGTGTAATAGCCTTCCTATATTCCCTTTACATTCAGTCCTAGTATTTCATGATATATTGCTTTTAGCACAAAGTTCTTGTATATCAGTTATGGCTTAGTGGTAAGTCATGCAGACTTAGTGTTTCCAAGGTCCTGTGTTCGAGACTGACAGAGGAACTTTATTTTGCTGCTGAGCAGACTACAGGCCTTGTCATTCAGAGTGACTAAGGCACTTTTAAGCAGTTGTAAGCGGGTTAACGCTGGTTTGTGCGGAGCTCACGCATGCGCAGTGGCGCTTAGCTTCACGCACACATGCTTAGCTAAGTGCACACCCGCTTACAACTGCTTAAAAGTGCTTACTCTCGCGCACACCCTCGCTAATTTCTTTGAAAGAAAAGAAAATTGGGAGATAGGACAGTGGTGAAAAAGGGGGCACAAAGAGGGTAGGACAGTAGGAAAACAAGCTTGGGATTTGCAGGAAGGATGTAGGAAAGGCCCATAGCTGCCCATTTCTTTATCAGCAACAGCTGTGCATATGTCTGTAATTTGGTGTGAAATTTGAAACCTTCCACCCCTGAGAGAGGGGTGAGGACAACAAAATATGTGGTACAGCCAATTGTAATTACCACTTCACATGTCCAGCAGACATGTCTGCAAAATGGGCGGCTATGTATGGGGTGTAATTTTTTTGTGGGAACAGAGTGCCCCCTTTTTTTTTTCAGGTCAGAGTGGAATGTGAGGTACAGGAAGTAGGTATATTTGGGGGGGTAGGTAGGGGAGGTTAACAGACAAGACAAACAAGACGCATACAGGGGCGGAGTATGACATGTGGGGGGGGCACAATTGACGGGGACGGATGTTGGGATATCGCGAGCCCATGAGCCCACAGATGGCAACAGTGGAACTGAGATTCCCACCCATGGGCAGTTGCCACTGTGCCTTCACAGCCCAGGACAGGGCTGTGTAGGACGGGCAGCAGGGACACCCGTGAATTGTGCCACCCGAGCCTCAAGCTGGCGTAGGGGTTCAAGCACAGAATGCCTGATCTCGCTACGCACCACAGACCGGACACTTTGGAGGGTGAGTGGACGGTCTCCTCCGGCCACGCTTGCAGAGGGGGGACAAGCCCCATCCCCTGCAGCGCTTCCAACCGAAGGTGGCACAGGGCCACCAGAGGAGGTTCCGGCGTAGGCACTAGTGCCAGGTGCACTCGCCAGCTGAGGTGGGTCCGCTGGAACCCGCCTTCACTGTTGTCCTATGTTTAGAAATATTTTATGACATTTTGGGTTAGTAACAAACAATACCATTCAAAATTAGTTGTAACAGCATGCATCAGTATTCCCATTAACCAAACACCCATAAATTCCAAACATTTAACAGCAAGCATAACACATGCATATTTTGAACAACAGTACACAATCCAACAGCATGCAGGGTCGATTGATGGCAACAGGCCATCAGGTTTGGATATGTGAACAAGGCACATGCAGCAATGTACATGCAAATATGTTTGAACCAACAGGACAAATGTCCATAGGAAATGATTGTGAATACACATACCCAGTTTGTTGTGGAATGGCATTATTTGTGAATACAGGGTAGGGTGAAGAAATATTTCATTAACAACTTCAACTACATCTCTAGTAGCTGCAGATATATATACCCTATAGGTCTTAGTACAGTTTCCAGTTTCCTATATGTAACCTTAGGTATGTTGGTGATGGGACTGTTACTGATACATTAATATACATTGCATTTTTATTCATACACATTTCATATCTGGCTATGTTCAGGTACAGCATCCTGCTACATTTCATTTATATGGCTGTAGACAACTGTGGATGTTCATTATTTCATACAACCATACTATCTCCATATTGCAAGGGTACAGCAACATATACAAATTGTGGGACAGACACATTCCAGCTTCAGTACTTTATTTCAAACATTTCACTTTTTGGTTGTGGCTGTCTCATTCATTTCATTATGTACTGACTGCAGTATACTTTATTCAGAAGTTATAACAGCTTTCTTGGTTGATTCATACCTCTTTCTCACACTCACTTGTTTTATTTTTACAATTCAAGTTGGTGCTTTATTCTAGGTGTTATTAACATGTCATACCTGATTACAACAATCCTTTCCAACAGACTCACTTGTTTCATATGGCAGATTTTCTAAGGGGATGTATTTGACACATGTCTATTATCTTTAGCTTGTTTACCACTGATTTTCAGGCTGCTGCAGGTTATCTGATATTACACTTCAGGTGGGTAATCACTGTTTCAGACTTGCTTACTTTTTATTTCTGGATTACAGGCTGCATCACTTATCTAATCATACAGTACTAGCAGAATCTTTCTTCTAGTGTTATTTGAACTTTATTAATATGTGACTACACTGACCTCTTTTACAAGCTGTCTCACTTGTATTGTATAACAATTACAGAAATATAATTACTAACCTGCCTGGTGGCGGAACCGCTCCAGCCTATCACCATAGGCTCGCCGATTCGCAGAACACACACCTGCAGCTGTAATATAAATTAAGTAATATTGGAACATACATCTCCATAATATCAGCTAGGATAATTCCTTACATACATAATTACATGGATACTTACTCAGTAGTGGGGCGCTGGGCATTTGCCGGGCCTCCTGGATCCAACGGTTCAGTTGGTCCTGCTTGCATCTCTTCAGGTCCGCATGGTGGTGATGGACCTATTCACCAGTCCTTGGTATTCCTGTGGCACTGGTGAGATCATGTGCCAAAGAGTTCCATGCCTCTGCCTTATATGCACCCCACAGAACCTGGCCCTGCATGAGTTGAGCCTCATGATCGTGGACTAGGAGCCAAACCATGTATTTGGACTCCTCAACACCCCACCTCTGTGCTCGAAAGAGACTACCCTCTCCTACACCTGCCATCCTGACTGCAAATAGGTTCCATAATCAGTTATGCTGTGTATTCCCACCTATGGGGCTTATATATAACGTTTTTCCCGCACTTATCTGTGACTGGCCATTTTGGAATTGTATCAGCTTCACAAAACCTGCTTTGTCATGCTTCTATTTCCATTCATTCCTATATATATGCTAATACTGCCTTTTTCAGTACAGCTGTCATGGCTTAGTGGTTCAGTACTTTGACTATGATGCACAGTATCCTGGGTTCGAGCCTGGGCATTGCTTTTTTTTATTTTACTACTATTTAAAAGGCTAGGAGGTGTGTCTGTTTAAAGGCGGCTTTGATACAGGTTGCTCAACGTTGCCCTCCAATAAGCTGGTTGGCGTGCTACACAGCTCCGCGCAAATGGGTTACGCTGGTTAATGCATTATTTGGCAATGAGCACGCATATTACGCTGTGAGAAATGTTGCACAACTATGGGCACACAGTTTCAGCGTGTTAAAGCGCTGCTCAACTCCGGGCACTCATATTACACCTGTTAAACCACTGGTCACCTGCGGGCAAACATACTCAGCTTGTTAGAGCGCTGTTAAGCTATGGGCACCTATAAAATATTTTATTTTTTTATTGTGTCAGATTTCTTCATAAAAACATGGCCCATTTCATTGCATTTTACTTAAATTATAATTGTATATATATACATATATGTCAGGGGATTGTTTCGTGCTCATTTCACTAAAAATAAAAAATGATGTTGTTGGGGCTCAAACCGTGACTGCCTCCTCTTTGGCCGACGTCTCTACTGCTACGCTATTGCTACTTGGCTTATTTTGTATATTTAGAGCTTATATGCTTTTTCAATGACTGCTAACTGTGGCTGAGCAAAGGGCACACCCACGCAAACTAGCGCAATTACGGGCAAACTTTTTTGAACTACAAAACAAAAAATTAAACTGTTCATTTTTAAGTTTTACATTTCAGTTGGGTTAATAGTCTGTAGGGGCATGTGTGCTGTTGTGTTTCTTGACATTTCTGCGGACTCGCTCATGGGAGTTTCCTTTTGGGACTGTGATTCTTCTAGGGGCGTGTCCCTTTGCAGGTCTCGCCATGCGGACATGCCCCCAACATTGCTACACGGATCGTGTTAGCCTAGGGTGTGATTCAGCATGCCCTCATGAATATGCATGGCATGCTGACATCACCCGTTTAACTGCAGCCTCAGTGTAAGACTTGCTAACTCTTATACGGAGGCTTCGTGAATCCTGCAGACTTTCTTCACACCACTTTCCAGGGAATGTTGAGAAGCAGGTGTGAGATGCAAACTACTGTACGCAGCTATCTTCAAAATATTCTTCCCTGGAAGGACAAAGTCATTTTTGTTGAAATATATGCTAAGGAGGAAATACAAAAATTTGTTAAACAAAAAGGAGCTATGAAACAGGAGATTCTGCTTTTTGTTCTTCTCATAATAAAGACCATAGAGAAACTGTGCCACTGAAATCTTTTCCAATATTTCAATGGAAAATACTTGAGAGAAGGAAAAAAAGCACAAGAGTCGACTAGAAGAATTGAGAGTACATTAGAAATGAAGAAGACACAGGATATGGGGATGGAGATGAACAGAAATAAAACCAATAACTTGGAAACTGGCAAATGTGGGATTACATAGTAATAATTATATTTGTGAAACATGACACGAAGAAAATTGGACTTTTTTGGACTTAGTTAAACTAGTAGGGGACTCTAAAGCATATGCCCTACTTCATTCCATTATTGTTTGGAAAAATATTTAGGAGGGGCAAAGTTAACTGTAAATAAAACAATTTGTTTCTTAACGGTACTAATTTTTATAGTGCAAGACTTTCTTTGCATGCTATAAAGTGAAGTTTTCTCAGTTGTTTTTAAAGTGAAATGGGGATACTAATGTAAAACTTCTTTCTCCTTGTTCAGTTTTAAGAACTATAGACACTGCAATGGACAAAAAAAAGAAAGAAGAAAAGTCTGGTTATAAGAACATGACAAAAGAAACAGTGTGCTTTTTCTCATTCTTTCATAGAGGAATGACTGAATAGCTTCAACTAGTAAGTTTTAAGAGAAAGCAAGTAAATACAAAATATTAAATATTATACAGCTTTTTTTTCCTAGCAAACACATGTATGTTTAGTAGTAGTTTTGTCTCCTGGAAACATGAAGACCAGATACAATCTGATAAAAAGAAACAGCTAAGAGATAGTGTTCTCTGAAAGCATTCAAGTGTTTTCCTAGCTCCTCCTAGAGAGGAGCTATAAAAATAAGACAGAACCAAAAACGGCTAAGAGATAGCATTCTCTGAAAGCATTCAAGTGTTTTCCTAGCTCCTCCTAGAGAGGAGCTATAAAGATAAGACAGAACCAGACTGCACTTAGTAGAAACACAGGCTGCATCATGCATCTTGGCATGGATAAACTTTGTTTTAGGTTAAATGAGTCTGTGAGTGTGGCTGTCAGTTTGGAACATTTGTTCCTATTAGGAGGGTAAAACTTCAATATTTGATGATGTACATAGTTTTGTGCATTATTATTATTAAGTTAATAGATTTTAGGGGGTATTTGGGACGTGTTTGTTTTTGTTTGAGGCCTTTCAATAAAACAAAAAAAAAGTTTTCTAAGATGTGACACAGACTCAAATGGATATAACAAGAAACAACTGTATAAAGGTTCAACCTGCCAGATAGTGTATGCATGTAAAGCAAAAGCTAGAATTAGACATTTAACAAAAAAGCTGTTATACATAAAAGGTGGGAATAACTTTTTAATACAAATGATACTTTCTGTAATGTTTTTAAATGTCAATGGTCTCGCTGATAAATACAAAAAAAATAAACAGTAGTGACCTATATTAAAAACCGTGCAAATATTCTTATACCCCAAGTAGACTTCAGAGAAATTTTCCTCAGGTAGGCAGCAAATGTTGGAGGTGTGATGGGGGAAGAAAGTGATAATTGGGAACATTCTCTGGGAGTGTAATGAGTTGGCAGACTTTAAACATTCCTTGTAAACTACTCTATCAGAGATACTAGGTGAGAAAATTGGTGTAGCTAGGAAAATGATTTTTCTGTAGAAAAAGGTAGATTATAAGTAATGTACGTTTGCAACTAAAATTAAATCAATATGGCTTGTAATGTAAAATGCTTGCAACTAAGATTGTCAATATGATTTTGTTTGCATTTACATAAATATATGATTGTCTATATCATAGTCATGACTGATATCTTGTTTAAAAAAAAAAGACCGGGTCCAAGAGCCTTAGTTCATATGCACTTACTGATACCATCCAACATATTGCATTAGTCTCTTTTCATCTAGGGTATTGCAGTGAACCTCTGTTCAGTATGAGCAGGACAATAATGCTTAAAAATAATTTTTTAATACTTCTTTATGGAGTTGTCAATACAAGAAGAGGAAAAATTCTCTACATATCACCAGAAAATTGCTTGTTTCATTTCTAACACTTCATGGCTACAATACCATGCTTTCATGTGGGGTCAAATTCATAGGTTTGCTATACTGGAAGCTCTGACATTATATCTGCAGTCTAAAAGGAACTCTGTAGCTAACCACCCTGATGTTATTACCTGAAGGTTTCATAATAAGATCTCAAAGGGAGACAAATATATAATCTTTCAGAGATGTAACCAATGGCTTTAGTTCAAATGCATTTAATGACAGTGTCTGACAATTTGCATTATACTCTCATTTTTTGTGGGTGATGAAGTGAGCCTCTTTTCAATTTGGCGAGTATAATAAATGACCTGAAATACCTCTTTGAGGAGTGGACTAGACATTAAAAGTAAGAACCCTACTTTTTTTTCCTCCTGAATACAGAAGTTTTACGTCACAAGACTTTGTAGCCTCTCCCAATTTAGAATCATGCAGTAAAGTGCATTACAGGAAGATACAATTATATAGGTGTCCTACTTCTAGCCAAGTGCATTTTGCATCTGAGGTACCTGTAGATCGTGATATTTTAATAAATTAGCTATACTACTTAAGGTCACTGAGAAATGGTCCATTATTTCTAGGTAATGTCTTATATAAGACATTTGGATGCTCTGGTTTTGCAATTAATTTAAAAAAAGTTTAAAGTAAACTTTAATGTCACTTAGGACCACACACGTGTAGCCTAAACAAAATTTTGTGCATCAGCTCCTTTTTGAGATAACAAACACGTACAAGTAAAAGAATAACACAACATACAATCCTACTTCCAAGTACGCGTACAAAAGAGCAGAAAAATTCCAACACTTGAATACAGAATAAGTATACTCTCCCCTAAATTATAACTGCCCCATTTAAATAAAAGACACAGTACAGATTGCACATTGCCTACGTTGTCTAATACTGCACTTGATAGGGATAATACAAAGAAGAAGTTATATCCATAACGTTCCATCTGTTCCATCTGTGTTGTAGATCTTTATTCATTACTGTTAGGACTTCGGTTCCATCCTCAGAACCGACATGGCTGTTTCCAAGTTCGTGCCAGCCAAAAACTCTCAGCCAAGACCTACCCATAATGCCCCTCTCAGTCTCAGATCAAGTTTGCCTGCCCCAATATTATAGAGATAGTAAAAGAAACAGAGAAGAAGGCTCTGTCTGAGCAAATACCCTAACCATGAATTCCTGAAGTCCACCAGGAGTCCAGGCAGTGGGAAGGAGGGCGGGAAGTAATGAATGAATAAAGATCTACAACACAGATGGAATGCTATGGTAAGACAAAACTTCTTTATCTGATGTTGTAAATCTTTATTCATTCCTTACTGTTAGGACCAAATCCCCAGCTACTTGAGGCCTGGGTGGCGCTAAGGAAGGATATTCCCGAGCACCACAGAATCAAAAGATGCTCGTCCCCTGGAGGCCAAATCCAGTTTGTAATGAGTGATAAAAAGTATGAGGTCTTGCCCAAGTGGTTGCTGCGCAGATATCATCCATAGAGGCTCTGGAGTGAAAACACACAGAAGTAGCCATCGATCTAGTAGAATGAGCCTTTATTCTGGAAGGTAAGGATAGCTTATTCTGATGGTAGATAAAGGTAATGACGTTTCTAAACCAGGAGGATAGAGAGTCACTTTGGAGACAGGTATACCCAATCTGGGTCCTGAAGAGGCCACAAACAATTGATCCATTTTCCTGAAAGATTTAGTCTTGTCTAAATAACAACCAAGCTGCCTATGAACATCAAGAGTGTGCAACAGATACTGCCCTCTGTTAGAATGCTGAGGGAAGAAAACCAGCAGGTCAATAGATTAGTTAATGGAAAAAACAGACATGACCTTGGGCAAGAAAGAAGGGTCAGTACGAAGGGATACTCTATCCCTGTGGAAGTTCAAGTAAGATCTCTTGACACTCAAGGCCTGCAACTCAGATACTCTTCTTGCTGAGGTAAGTGCGACTAGAAGTAGAGTCTTCCATGACAAAAATTTTATATCACAAGAATCAAAAGGCTCGAAAGGAGGGCCTGTTAGTGACTGAAGTACCAAGGTTAAGTCTCAGGGTTCTATGGGGGCTTGACAGGAGGTTTAACGTGTAATACTTCTTTCAAAAAGGTCTTGCACAAGTGGTGTGATATAACAGAATTATCAAATCCATTATAAAAATTTGCGATCACTGTACATTTAACAGCTATTGTCGATGCTGAGGCTTCTGCATGTAGAGGAGTCATCAGGTATTGTTGGATCTTTTAAATAGGATCCAAGTTTTGATCTTTAACCCAAATAGAGAACCTAGTCCATTTACTAGAATACATTTTCCTGGTAGAAGGTTTGTGCAAAGCCAGAAGAATTTCACGAATGGGAGATGAGATATTAGGCAGCCTGACAATCATTGGAAGTGGAGGAATCAAGTTGTGAGCTTCAGGCTGTGGAGATTGGGGTGAATCAGTCCCGGAAGAGGAGATAGCAGACCTTGGGAATGATCCAGGATCCACAGGCTGTTGCCCAGTGCCAAATCCTTATGGCTTCCCAACACAGGGGGTAAGACCTGGTTCCACCTTGCTTGTTGATATACCAGACGACTGACATTTTGTCCGAATGAATTGCAATGGTCCCAGAAGGGATGTATGGAATGCTTGCAATGCTAAGAGAACTGCCCTCAGTTCCAGGATATTTATGTGCAAACTGGCCTCCATGGGGGACCAGGTGCCTTGGACTGTCTTTCCCTGGAAATGCCCCCCCACACCCTAACAGGGAAGCATCCGTGGTCACCGTGGCCATGGTCTGGGGTAGACAGAATGGTCGACACCAAAGATTCAATTCTGACTTCATCCACCATAGCATTTCTTCCTTGCAAAGGTTTGTCAGACGTATCAGGTGGTCGAGTGGGTGGGTTAAGATCGACCATTATGAAGAAAGGAGCCACTGTAGTAGTCTCATGTTTAACCTCACCAGTGGTACTAGAGTAATGGCAGCTGCCATGGAGCCTAAGAGTTGCAGTACAAGGCGTGCTGGTACAAAGGTCTGTGGAAGAAGGGCTTGGATTTGGTGTCTTATTTTCAAAAGCCTGTGAGGCGGGAGGGAAGCTTGACAGGATGTTGCGTCGAAAACTGCTCCAATGAATTCCAGTGTTTTTGTTGGGGGCATTTGAGATTTGTCCTTGTTGATTGTAATCCCCAAGTGGAGAGCGAGGCCTTGAGTGTAAAAGGGGCTGCGGATTAGAAGATTCTTGGTCGGGGAGGTAAGGAGCCATTTGTCTAGATACGGAAACACCTGGAATCCTTGTAGTCAAAGATGAGCTACTACAACTGCCATACATTTGGTGAACACTCGGGGGGACTGTCGAGAGACTGAATGGCAGTGCCCTGAACTGGTAGTGATTGGCTCCCAGCCAGAAGGGGAGATATCTCTGGGAGCGGTGATCAATCTTTATGTGGTAACATGCATCCTGTATGTCTATAGAGCACATCCAGATGTCCCTCCCTCGAAAGGGGAGAATGGACTGTACCGTGACCATCCGGAATTTTTGAGGTTCGATAAATTTGTTCAATAGGCTGAGATCCAGGATTGGTCTTCGGTCCCTGCCTTTTTGGCACTAAAAAGAACCTTGAGAAAAACCCGGATCCTCTCTGGTCTGGTGGGACTGGTTGGATGACTCTTTTTCTTAGCAGCTTTTCTATTTCTAAGGCGGCTACCTCCCTCTGACTGGCTGGCACATCGGGGATTCGTCTGACGTGTCTGGGATTTAAATCAAATGGTATCTGGTAGCTTCTGGATATTATTCTCTACACCCAAACATCAGCAGTAATAAGTTACCAGGCTGGTAGGTGCGAAGAAAAATGACCCGACTGCTTCCAGAGGAATGCAATCGGGCTGCAGCTCAGGAGTGCTGGTAGGGTTGGCTGGAGAAGGAATCTCTAGAGTCCTGGTTATGCAGACCCCCTCTACCCTGAAAGGGGCATCTTCCAGATAAGTTGCCCCCTCTGCCCCGGGGGGTTGCTCACCATGAGTGTCATGAAAAGATCCTTGGATTTCTTGAACCACAGTTTTCCTCCCCTCTGGTTCCTGGAGTAGGACCTCTGCAGGGTGGAAAAACGTATGCCCACAGCAGACAAGGTCTTTCCATCTTTCTCACTTCATGCTAGTGTGTCTCGTACTTTGAGACCAAAAAGTGCAGATTCGTCAAAAGGCACGTTGACGAAGGAAGATTTAAAGGGATCTGCAAAATCACACAAATGCATCCAAGCATGGTGTCGCATGACAATGCCTGATGCAGCAGCTCAGCTTCCCCCTCGGTGGTGTGAGATATCAAACGCATAGAGGAGATCAAGATAGATACAAGAGTAGCTAGCTGGGAGGTGGCAGTGTCACGCACCTCATCAGGCAGTACCCCCACCAAAGAGGAGGACATTTCAGAGATTAGGTCTCTTTGGAGGCGAGTGAAGTGTGCCAGATTGCCATTTGGTCACTGAACTAAGATCACTGAAGCATAGGTCCGCTTCCCTAGTCTGTCCATGGTGCGAGACTCCCTGTAAGATCACTGAAGCATAGGTCCGCTTCCCTAGTCTGTCCATGGTGCGAGACTCCCTGTTCGGGGGCTGGCATGGAATAGACCGTCAACTGCTTGGACCAGTTGGGATAGTCTTCAGGGGTGGATAGAATTTCGTTCGGCCTCCGGAGGACAGGTTCTACATTGTCTGGGGTCATCCAGGCATGCTGCACGATCAGCTTAATAAGCTCATCCGCAGGTGGGGTCACCCAGGAAGTAGATGGCTGAGCACGGAAGGCCTGCAAGAACACCAATTCCTCAGAAGAAAGGTTAGAGGATTTGAGAATGTCACCAAATTAGGTGTCGTCTGGGGGGGGGGGAGACCGTGGGGACCCTTCCCCCTCATTGCAATCAGTGTCCTCAGCGATAGATTCCTCAGGGGCATCAAGGTGCTTCCTCTTGCACCGTTTCTTCTGGGGTGGCTCCCCAGTGGGATCTTCTGAGGAAGACTCCAGAGAAAGGGTTCCCTTCAAAGGGAGGTCTTGTGGCTCCCGTGCCTGGGATCCCAAAGTAGGGGGTTGGGACAACTGCATGCTAGAGGGGGGTTCTGGTGCCTATGTCATTGATGCTGACTGCGAGCCTGCGGAGGCAAGAACCCTCTCCATCACCTGAAAAGCAGGCCTGCCAGAGGAGGGATGGGAACCTGGAACCGAGAAGGACAATCTTGGAACCGGAGTCACATCCCACCCTGAGGAGCCCACCTCCAGATGAGGAGCTCTGAGAGGACTGGAAGCTGTCAGAGCCATGGACATAGATGGCGCCAGCGAAAAAATAGGTGCCGGGCTAGGTACAAAGGTGCCGACAGTCCAAATACTGCTTCGAGAGTGCACCTGCTCCAACGGAGCCGATGCAGCAAGAGTGGTCGGTGCCGACAGGGAAAACACCGCAGTCGGGGCAGAGACAGTATGCACCGGGGTGGACATTGGTACCAAGAGCTCCATGGCCTGGGTAGAGACCGGAGGATAAACAGGAGAATATGTTGTGAAGGATTCTGAGCCAAAGGGGATGGAAGGTCTAGTTGGAGTGGGCAATCCCTTAGCTGCCAGAAGCTGGTCCACAACCTGCAGCACATCTAGTTCAGAAAGACTCCTGGTGGATCTAAAGGAGGCTGCTGAAGGAGAATCAGGAAGGGGCTAAACTGATGCCTCAAAAAAGGGTCATACATTGGAGAGTATCTGGTTCTTGGGAGATACTCTACTTTAGGAACCAAGGTCATAGTCTGTGGAGCCGAAGAAGCTATCAGCACCATGGGTGGTGATGGTGCAGAAGCAGGTATGGTCATGAAAGCCAGTGTCAGAACCAAGGATGGCATCAAAGCAGATGGTGCAGAGGCTGGAACCAAAACAGGAGTCAACATCAGAGACGGCACTGAGAGAAAAGACGCAGGGCCTGGTGCCAAAGAGTTCTGCGCCAAGGGTGCCAGAGAAGCACAGAGCTGAGTCGATTCCATAACTGACGGAGATGCTGGAACTGACTGACTCTGTTTATCCTTGCATTTCTTGGTCTTAGGAGGTGGCGAGACCTCCAACTCAGATAGAGCCTTCGAAAAAGGCATTTTGATTAAACCTTTCTGAATTAGCTTGTTTTTGACTCTGCTAGAGTGTGACTGCTAAAACTAGAACAAAAATCACAATCAGCATTTACATGGTCAACACCCAAACAGTAAACGCATCAAGCGTGGCCGTCCAATTTGGGCATCTTATGCCCACACTTGTCACACTGTTTAAACCCCAACTTAACTTTGTCTGATATGGTACAGGGAACAAAGGGCTATCCTAAAGAAAACAGCTATAACAAGGCAAAGAAAAGGAGAGAATACCAACGATGGCATTTAAAAATACCACAAGTGGTATAGGAAGGCCTACCAAAGGCAGGAGAGAGGGACAGTACCAACGATGGTAGAGATTTAACTACCAAAGGTAAAGGGTAGGAAATAGAAGCAGGTTATAGGCGATAGTAAGAAAAGGCTACACTGACTAAAAAAAGACAACGTTTGAAGAGAAACTACATAAAAAAAAAAAAAAATCACAAATTTTCACTTAGCTTTGAGAGAGATGGCTAGGTACGTCTGACGAGAAACGCGGAAAACGAGACTTGGTGAGACTATGAGAGGGGCATCATGGCTAGGTCTTAGCTAAGAGTTTTTGGCTGGCATGAGCTTAGAAATGGTCGTGTTGGTTCCGAGGACAGAACCGAAGTCCTAACAGTAAGGAATGAATAAAGATTTACAACATCAGATTAAATATTTCACATTTTTGAAACTGACAAACTCATCACTTATCTGAATCACATTACTGGTATGGTCTTATGAAATGAAAACCCCAAATAATACTCATCGCAAAAGGTAAAATGCTCTGTCGTTTGCATATGTTATTATAAAATGCACCTATTTTAGGTGCTCTGACAAGTATGCCCATATCAGAGATTCTGTTATCTACTTTCCCTAAAAGATATTACACTGTTCAAAACAAAATTATCAAGGATTCATGTCCTGAAATGTTCACAATATCTTGACACAATAGAGAGATACTGTCATTTGAAGTTGGGGGTCTAATGCAAGTAACTAGCAAGGAAGGGGTTCCCCCATGATGACATGTATAGTGGTTGCTAGACAGATTACCCAAACCTTAATTGTGCAAGCTGCAAGACAGCCCCATATCCTTGACCAATCAGAGCCCCAATCTACTATAATGTAGAGCAAACAACAATTCCATGATAAGAGCAAAGAGGCTTAGGACTCTGAAAAATAAATTTCCTGGTGTTGAGCAGTTATCAAAATATTGCTCTTCTTGACACCTTACTTCAGTATGAAAGATAAGTACTGCCATGTTTTTTTTTTTCCCTAGGAGCACAGCACTAGGATTGCCATTACTACTTTTAAAAATGACACCAAACGGATCTGTAATAATGGCATTGTTTCTCGAATTACATTTTTAATTATCAAAAGCTTGCCTTGTTTCTATAACCTGGAATGTTCATATACAAGTTTGTATTATATTTCATTACAATTTTCTATAGAAGAAATAGAATTAGGACTGAGAATAATGCAAATTTAGGTAGCAAAGTCTTGTGACTATGCTTGTGTGAGTCTGTTTGTGTTATTTTAATCAAACTCGGAGACAACATTTATTGGCCGCAACATGACTGAACATGCCAGACAACGCAGAAGCATGGACCCTGTGGTTTCAGTCTATTTCTCATTACAGTCCTTACAGCTCATAGTATTCTTTTGTATAGTGAATTTGTGACTTTATAAACAACTAGGCTATCTTTCTCTCTATCCAAATTCACAATATAATGTGTACAGTAGGCTGTGAGGACTATAAACAGAAACAAACTATGGAGTCCATGCTACAATTGTTGTTCACCACTATATAGGGTGAACATTTAAATGTCCAAATACCACAAATAAGACAGCTAATTTTACTAATGTTGCATGTAAATCACTTCATGCCTTTTCCAGGTTTCTAGCATATAGGCCATGTGTGTGAACTGCATACTCAAAGCCAATGCATTTAGGTGAAAGCATGCATCTGATTCACACTTGGAGTGGGGTGAAGAAAGGGAGCAGCTTCATTTATAATTCTGATATAAAAATTTCTGTGAAATTATTCTTAAAACAAACACAACTGATAAACATTGTATAAGCTATCACAGTAAATATATAAAAAAAGTAAAAGTCCCTTTTAAGGTCACTAAATGCTCCACAGCCCCCACCCCAAGCCTTCAGTGTCTTCCAGCACCTCTGCCAAAAAACAGAGCATAGAAAAACAGAAAAGAAAAACATATAAAGTTACCAAACTCTCAAATATGGGCAAATTCCGATTTTCTGACAATCACACACAATCAAAATGGCATTTACTTAACTACAACCATTTTATAATAAATGTGACTTGAAAAACAGTCCAAAGACATTTTAAAAATACACAACTTGTCATAACACTTAATGAATAAGGGACACATTTCATCAGAATCAGGGACACTTTTAAAATATTCAGTACTATTAACTTGAGACATTGACGGAATACAAGAATGTAAATTAATATACATTCTTGGAAGTAAAGAGGTATATAACACTAATTGTTATTTATTAAGTATAAAAGGTCAAATGTTAATAAATGAATAAATAAAAACACAACTCACCACCTTTTCTCCAAAAGTCACCAGTTTTAGGAGTGAATAAGAGGGGCTGAGCTAAAATTTGAGTCAAACTCGGGGACAGCTAATAAGAACAGAACTAATCTTAATAAACTAATAAAACTTTAACAACGGGAAAATATATGTTTCTCCATGACAGTTCCACGAAGCATTTCCCACAGGTGATGCTCAATGGAACTATCAAATGTTAAAGATTCCATCCACTTAAACACTTCTGCGTAAACATTAAATAAACCAAGACAACACTTTGTTAATCCAGTTTCTTATTGCAACAAAAATAAGTGTTAAAACACACTCACCATGGCAAGTACTACAAACTTTCAGTCAGCCCTCAAAACTGAGCAGTATAGAAACAACTCCTCCGTCACTCCTAGCAACGAGCACGCCACAACCAGTGGGTGTGACACCGGAACAAAAATTAAAGTGTCAGTTAAAAAAATAAAGTACACGTTATATTTTCCTTTCTGAATCACAGAAGGTTTTCTATTCGGTCCTAACTAACATTAAAGTCTACAGGACACCAAACAGTTAAAGGTCAGAGTGCAGAAAACAGGAAATTAAGTAATATTGCAGGAAATATGTCGACGTCATGAAATTACCTTTCTTTTCTATTTTTTTTCTCTTGGGCGGAATGGATTTAAACTATTTAAAGTGACACTTTTTGCAGGTATGTTGTGCTTGTTACTTTTCTTATTATAATATATTTTTACATGTTTTAGTACTGAGTTATTGTAGTTGATGTTTGTATTTGTTTACTTTGTACGTTGTTATTGTTAATAGTTATTTTTGAGCAATAACCTAAGTGAGTTGCATAGAATTAGTACAAACCATTAAAACAGAGAATTAAAGTGGAACTATATAGACTGCAGTGATTTTAAAATGCCTATATTTCAGGCATAGCTTATCCGCTGTCATCTTAAGTTGTTTATATATCAGCTCTCAACCTTTTTTTATCAGATCGAATGTAATTTGGGACAATATCCCCAAGTCAAGGACTCATTTACATATTGATAGTGTTCTGCTAGAAGGTTAATAAGAAAACAGGATGTGTATTACTATGTATTTTGTAATGAGCAAGACGTCTGTAACTGTATAACAAGTATTTTGTCACGGTTTTCTGTTCTTTGTTAGGTAACAGTGAATTATATTTAACAAGTAAAGTGAATGGCTTTCCCTACAGTTACAGACTTAACATTTATGTCAGCAAGTTCTTTTTAAGCCATGTTGTCTTTCCAATGAAGCAATGCAGGCAAGCTGTATACGTTATTGTTCATTTCCTGGCTATCCGTAAGTTATAGACCTATTTTGGAAATGAGCTCTCCGGTCTTATCCTGGCTGTCCGTAAATAATAGACCCGTTTTGGAAATTAGCTCTCCTGTTTTTTTTTATTTTATGGCTCTTTGGGAAACATTGTTGATATACTGAATGTCGTATTTCTGAATGTTTATACGGTTATTGTTTTTGTTTATATTTCGAAATGTATTGTGTTTTAGACTATCCAAACTCCTCTCTCGCAGCTTTTTCTTTTAACAAATTTTCAGCATTGTAATATGTTATAGTTGTCACCAGACCTTGTATCTTACATTGTTCATCACACACATTTCCTTTCCCAGGCATTATTGCATAAGCAAGATGTCAACACTCTTGAAATTTGCTTTGACTGTGTAATAAACTCACACACTTATAACATGTCATTATGTTTCAGTTCTTCATGGTATTGTATTTATCTCAATTTACTTATGGTATATGTATATTGCTGTATATCAGATGTGTAGTAATATTACTATTAATCTATGTGTTATATAATTTGTAGTGTAATTTTAGTTTTCGCATATGTATTTTTTGTTCTTATGGGCACAGCTGAAAATGGAAAAAAATTACCCAATCGGACCTTTCTAGTAAATGAATGTCAAGTAAAATGGCTGCAGCAAAGTGTTTGTGTGCCAGCTATATGCCAATTGATGAGGGAGATCCACAAGACATGATCATTTTATTAACACTATAGAGCTGCAGCACTGCTGATTCTGGCATTCTTGAACATTAAAATGTTTGTTGCCTTTTGTAGGAGGACTGTCAGTAAGTTGTGGCCCTTCCCACCACTTTGGTCTCCTGTACCAATCCTGCCTTCTACCATTGCATGACTGACAGTCTAAGTCTTCATACTTGTCCCCACTGGTCAAGGTAGCAATTAAAAAAAACAAAAAAAAAAAAAAAATTGGGGAAAAACAGGAATGACATGTGATTTTCATTGCAGGTCAGGCTTCTTCCCTGTCCCTTGCTCTGGCCACATGCTGCCCTAGTGATAGAAACCACTTGCTTACTGAAATCCCCCTACTTTACTAGGTAGTGGGCCAGTGTGGAAAATGCTGCTGTTGGAGTCTGTTGATGAAAAGACTTGCTCTCAACCTGGCTAGCCTTTTCTCTACTGCTCAGTGGGTTGTTTCTTCCTACCCCACAAATTTGACTGATCCTGACTAATCTGTCTGTTTCTTACCCTGTCCCTCCTCCTGCTTGATCCAAAGTCTGCCATCCCAAACAAATTAGCCTGGCTTCTGCTATGTTTTCACAGTTTGTATTGTCTGAGAATGGGAACAGTTCTAATCCATAACTACCCACACTTGTTAACAAAGCTATCTTCCTGTTTTCTTGAGTCTCCCTTTAATATGCATTTTTATCATTATATCATATCTCCGTTCTCAATTGACCTTGTAACTTATGTTGAAGACAGTGAAATCATACCCCGTTATTATAGAAGTATTTTATTTTATATTAAAAGTAACGCCGGAAAGGAGTAAAGTGGGTTTGCCACATGCGTGTTTGCAGTTAATGCCAGCTGATCAAGGATATATGCACAATAATCTTCTGGGAGTACTTGAGCTGCAGCATTGTCAATATTTGGCCTTCTTTTATATCAAAACCATTGTCAATGTTATCAAATAATCTTCATATAAGGCTGCCTTGCACTCTGTAAAGGGTGATCCAGCAAGAAGAGTCTCAAGATCTCTCCTCTGGGGCTACCAGCTCTGTGAGAAACATGACAGTAGCTGTGTTCCCACTCCTGAATTTACCATGGGCCACCTTTACCAATCCTGGCTTCCTTCATTGAAGAGGCTTTTCTCCCCTTCTGCTAAGTACATGTTCCCCTAGATCTGCATCGGGTTGTATAAAAAATTGTATTATCCCTTTATTGACACATGAACCTCATTTTGAAAGTGCAGTTCTTGCTGTCTGGCTTTTATACTGGGATCGGCTTTATACCTGTCCCCTACTCCTGTCACTAACTTAGGCATGCAGGTGTTAATTCTATTCTTAACCCTTTCTCCTGCTTGAATGGGTGTGGTTCCATGTCATTTCAGCCTTTGAACTACCCTTGCCACTGTTTGGGCCAGTGACCATTTTTGCCTTAATTAGCACCCCCCCTTGCCTTATATCAACAAATTGATCAGCCGACCCCCCTGCAAAAAAATATTGTGTGGGGCTTTGTGGCTATCTCAAACTACCCATTCCAAACATCTTCTGTGACTTGATAAAGTTCCTTTCTCTTGTTGAAGTTGCATCATTGACACAATCAACATTATAATGTTAATATATGAATAATCCATGATCCACATTTCCAGTTCTGGTGGTCAACCTGGAGCTGTAACTCTAAAGAAAGGCAGTTGAAGCAAATTGGGGTTAGATGTATTTTGCAATCATTAGATTTCCACCACCCTAGATTTTAATGCTCTCTTAAGATGCCTCTACTCGTTGTGGTAATGAGGTTGCCTGCATTCTAAATTAGTGCAACATATATTTTTTACTGTTTGATCTACACTGAACCACTGCCCTACCGAAAATTGTTTGAGAAAATCTCTGCTGGTGGCAAAAGAAAGAAACATCCTTTAATCCTTTCAATGTCTGAAAATATTTTTTGTAAGGCATCTCATGCCTTCCTATGTCTGTAGTAAAACCCACTGCCCTCTTAACGCCCGGTCTGTGTTTATCCTGCCTAACTGGGCACAAAACCACCTGGATAGTTCTGAAAAGGACCCCAAGGAGTAACAACAAGAATTTAAGTATCCTGTAATCACTAGGGCGGGGGTCCTGTGCCAGATGCTGAAAATAGTAGTCAAATAATAAAACATGTCACAGTCTCATAGTTAACCAGATCTTTTATTCATTGTAGTGGATGAGCACTTCTTGTATGATTCATATAAATCGTGAGCTTTTCTTTTATATATTCAGGATTACTCAAGGGGAGGGGAGTGTTCAGTGAAGAGAGTGCTGCTTGGCCTAAATCAGCCACAGTCTGGATTTGGTGCCTAGTCCACCACCTAATTAATATGTATACAAATGGTGGGTCTGCTCAGCCAACCATAGGTGAGCAAGTGCTGCTGCCTAGGGGCACAACCCACTTAACAGAAATCATGGTATAGTCTAAACAGTTAATGATGTTTGCTTTGTTGGCCAAATTGAAGAATTAAGACTATCATTAAAAACATTTAAAAAGCTGGAAAAGACTATTGTTGATGTACACTTTGAAAGCTGTTTTGGTAATCTTCATCACATCCATCATTAGAAAGAGCGTTTAAAAAAATGTATTTGTGAATGTCTGTTCCCTTTTTATCTGCTTTTATTGGCCTGAGGCTAGTATGTAAACTGTATGGAGACATTGATGCATCAAGTCTGCACCCCCTTTGAATACTAAAGTAACTTTTTACTTTTACATGATTAATACAAAACAAATGCACGATTAGTACTGGGTCACCCACTTGTATGGGGCTTGCTGGTATTTAAAATCATTGATCACAAATCTTCAAATCATCACAAATCTGTTTTCCCTTCTCCCATGATGTGCATAATGCTGCCATTTGATCGTTTGTGGACTCCACAACTGGTCCTGATTTGATTTTTAACCTCTACAAATACTGCAGCAATAGCACCGTTGCATGTGGCTCGTCTTGACCACAGACAGTCAATACAATGAAATCCATTTAAACCATTGGCCTGGTTAAAATTGTTAATGCAAATGTATGTCTGTATTGGGAGAGTTCCATAACCAAATTCTTCATATCTGGTATTGTGATGTAGGACTTCATATGAGAACCAACGAGAGGACCAAATAGCCAACATTGCAGCACAAGCCAGGGGAAAAAGGAAAAACATTCTTGAGAAACCATGAGCTGTTGCTTTTACAGGGTATAAATGGCATAGGTGTAATAATGACCCCATATTTATGTACAACTTTTAGAAATTCAAACCACAGCGTATGAATAAACTTGTGGAAACTCTTAATTCAAAAGACAGCATACGAATGAACTCATAAAAACTTTATATAGGGAGTTATAAGACAGAACTGACTCCAAAAGCTTGCCTACTTCTCTAGGGCTTCTGTGTGTCAGATTATCGCCCTTTGCATGTAAGTAGGCTTTTAGAGGAGTGTTCTGCTGATTGTACATTGCAGTTAGCCATAACAGATGATGATAAAAAAATAAATAAATCCAAGAGTAGACTTTTAAGTGGTGGCTATGTGAGCAAGTCGGCAAACTAGGCCATTAGAGTGTGTGCAACATCTTGTCCCCATCTAGATTAATGGGCCAGAATGGCTTTTGTGTAATTAATCACAAATAACTTGTATGTATTTAAAGTATATTAAGTGTAAGCTTTAGAAATTTTAAAACCAAACTTAAAGCATGGCTTAAGTGGTCCTAATCAACTAGATATAATTGACCACTGGGGCTCTCCTTTCTCCATGGTAAATTCTAGCCCATCATTATTGCCAGATGTGTGGGCTAAGAAAGGAATTGCTCTGCTGTTTTCTGTGAGCTTTTCGGATCTAGATAAAAATTAAACTCCCCTCTCCAACATTCCCGCTCTGCAGAATTTAGTTGCCAAACTAATGGTCGTAAAACATCGTACAATCTTCTGAGGTTTTAAATTATTGTATTAAATGTAGTACAGGAGGTCTTTGTGATATGTCAGGCATAAACTGTCAAGGGTAATCTGAAAGAGTAGACAGCCAGTGTGCACTTTATTGCAAGCGATCCTAAAGATTTTGTTTACTGCTGCAGACAAAGACCTCGGCTGAGTCATTTATTTGATGTGGCTTCTTATTGAAAATAGAAATTTACTTTCCTTGCAGAAGTGTAGGCCAAACCAGTCCAAAACAGGTCAGATATTCCAAGCAACAGGTTAGTATGGTAACTGGGGAGATATCGGACCATATGCTTTAAAAAGATTTTGTAGCATTAAAAATACTTTAATCCCTGGGAGATACAACTTTAGCTTGGATGACCTAATTTTTGTACAGTTTGATATATGCCTGCATCACAGGATATGAGAAAAGGTGATTTATGAAGACTTGATTAGATACTGCAGCCTGAATTATTGTCAGAACATACTGGTTGCATTTATTTCTGCTATGTATTACCATAGCAAAAGTATATGTGAAATTATTTCATGTATTACCATAGCAAAAGTATATGTGAAATGTAGCTCACCTTGAAATAAGTACATGCAAACTGCTGCTACTTGTGGGTTTAATTGGGATCCTAGCATAGTGTCAAGGTGGCTAATGTCATAAAATATTGCTGGCAGTACGTAACGGGTATGTTCAGTACTTTAACATCTGTTTGTTTGAGCTTACAAACTGCATCACTGGGTTAACGTACTGTATTTATTTTGAAATTAAAGTAAGAGATTTGTGGAAGATAGTCCCATTTCTGGCTTTAGAATCTTTTTTTTTTACTTCATTCCACTAAAAGAAAGATGAAATTAGGTTCACTCCAAAATACCAGTAAGATGCAAAATGAATATATACCTGCTTGCTGCACAGATGAAACTGTATATAGTCATAGCAGTGACCTGACCAGATTTAACCTTTTAAAGATTTGTATTTATTTTAGCCCGTATATATCATTCCAATGCATAGAGGACTGTGTACACATGTTGTTGCGAGTTGACCAATATCTGTGCAACTGCAGTCATATTGATTGTTTAACATTTCCCAATACTAGCTGTCACTGACATATGCAAACATCTTGTCTAAAGCTACACAAGTTGCAGACTAATTGATTCCATATAGAAATCATCCCAATAAAAAAATGTATACATTTTAACACTCCCCTATATGGCATTAAAGGAGTTAAAGAAGCATTGAAGGCCATGTTGCTCCTAGGCTTGCTTCTCTGACACTCGCTGATTTCTAATATTCATCTGTCAGTCTGGTAAATCTAAATGTAATAAAATACATTTGTTCAGCATCGTCCTCTAAGGAATCATGCTTGTCTGTATGTCTTGCAAAATAGTGGCATGATAACCGCTTGTTTTTTTGCATGTTAGTTGTTGTAGGATGCCTTAATCATATAGAACTACATCATTTTCATGTACCTGAGACCCTATGCTTCCCAGGACTGTAGCACAAGCAGGAAAGCAGCACAACCCTAAGCACCAGTATTTTAGGAAGCTGCTATTAAGCGCACAAATTAAACAAAACAGAAATGGTGGTGTACACAGATGAAACCAAAAAAAAAAAAAAACATAAACTCTGCCTGATGGAAGAAGAAGTGTAAGGAGCTTGCGTGATGGTATAATTATTGTAATTAACCAACTTCTTAAAAAAAAAAAAAAAAAACTGTTACTTACAAAAGTCACCATAAAAAATACAACCTGCAATATAACAACTAATTTGCTGTTTCCCAATTGCAATAATTTACAGTGTATACATTTCCAGCTTCATGAAGATTCCTTTATTAAAGTTTAAATAACATGCGAACAGTTCACAGTGAGATATCGGCTTATTTAGAACTCAGTTCTTTTAAAATATCTGCAGCATTTCACATTACAGGTTAATGAATGGCAGTTGCATGCAGAGAGTACTTATAAACTTGACTTTTGTTGTTTAAACAATTTAGGATGCAAACCAACTATGTTTGAAGTGTTGAAATTGTCCATTGACTTGTGTTTATTTAAAACTGTATGTGTAAAACAAACGTGTGGAACCTCCTCCAGTCCTGTATTAAAGAAAAGTATTGCGTTTAAACATTGCACAGAGATTGCTAACTGTCCTTGCTATATTTTTACATCCAGAGCAGCTAAATATGTGTTTTTAATTTAATTGTTTTATGCCAAGGATCTATATAGGAATGTTTTTTTTCCTTCCTTAACCCATTTGTGATGGGTACATTCTTTTTTATGAATGTTTCATTTTCTGATGGTCATAACATGTATAAGCTTGGTTACCCGAAAATAATCTGGTCCTAATTCCCAAGGTGTAATAAAGTTGAAAGCTCATTGTGTGGATCGCAGTCAATAGTATCATCAAATCCAACTATGTTTCCACTTGTTCAGAGCAGTGCTTTATTTAAGTGCAAGAGATAGACTGCTGCTCATTTGCTGTCATCATTTAACAAGCATTAATACACAAATGTCACTTAAAGCAGTTTGGTTTGTGAAGTAGCCATGCTAGAAATCAGAAATTTCAAAAGAGTTGTAGCTCCATCATTGAACCAATTCCTGACACATGTCTACTCAAGTGGTTTGAAACAAAGTAATCTACTGTAAAGTGTGCCTATGATTCTTTAGAGTGCTCTATGGTTAAATAAATGTATTCAGAAGACAGATCTGAACTGACTGCTAGAGTTTCAGGCTTCTCCTTCCCAATACCAGTCAGGCTAGTTGTGTTTCTGGGTCTGATTGCTTTTGTCCTGTGTTTCCGTATATGCTCTTTACAGGAGCTACTCCGTGAATATTGAGAATACATTGATCACAGGAGGCACTGACTAAACATTTTCAAAAGAGGTGCAGGTGATATCCCTAGTATCTGAATAACCTTTTTGGAACCATCTCCTCAGAAGTATTTGTAGCAGGAAGTCTTTCCTGTGGTATGGAGGACATGGCAAAGGGATCTTGGGCTGTGGTAGATGCAAAGTTCTGTCTCAGTTTGAAAGTGAAAACAGATCTCTTTTTCTTTTTGGACAGTACAGGATTAAACTAGTTTTCCTTCTTGACATTTCAGTTTATTTTGCATTTTTTTCGAGCTTGTCAGAGTACACATGACCCCCCCCCCCCAATTGCTTTCAGATTTAAATCTGCTACTCCTCTGAAGCTCTGACCAAAACTTGTAACATGGTTCTTGGTTTTGGAGCTCTTATGTATGGCATTTGTTCTGTGTGCATGTATAGTTGCATTCTTACATGCTTTGAAAAATGAATTTAAAACTATGCGGTTTTTTTTTTTTTTTTTCATTTCTTACCCTATATCAATTTTTTTTTTTTTTTTTTTTTTGCACATTCCCTTTACTTGCTCATAGTCATATAATTTGTATTAGCTGGGTGCATATTCCTACAAACCCTTCTTTTTCTGTTGGTCCATTTGTTACCCTTGATATATCAATGCTTAATTTCTACAAATGGACAATTTCAAGATCAATGTACAGACCACGTAGCTTTGACATAGTTTATTTAACTTTCAGAGCACATTGTAAAATGTTCATCTTTCTCATTCATCCATTGAGAAACTGCGATGTGAGGCAGAATAAATTTTACCCATGCCATTGTTTAATGTGTCACTTTAAGACAGAGTCAACTTGCTCCAATTGTTTGATGCCTAATTTTACTTTTTTCTTTTAGGGTACTAATAGATCAACACCTTTTTCTTGCATCACTGGCTTTATTACACTTCTGGTGGCAATGGCATCTGTTGTAAAGAGTCAAGGAAATGGTGAGAAAACAAAACATGAAAATGTTTGTTTTGCTGTTTTGTACATGCTTGTTAGTTCAAATATCTAATTGGAATTCAGAGATGTTGAATTGAAGAAATGTACTTAATTCTTTGTATTGGTGCTCAGTCTGTGTATTTCAGTACTGCACACTGGAATCGCAAAGAATCGTGCCTAAAGGGAGCATTTCATTTCTGCTGCGAGTTCTTCTTTTGTTTTTTATATCCATGCCATGTCCATTAAGTAATCTGTGTTGGAGGTAACCGACTACACCCACAAGTGGTATATTGAAAGCTGTCATGTTTCTCTCAAATTTCATTAAGAATGTGTGACTGGATGGCGGCTAGTAAAGTTGCTAACAGACTGTGCACTTACTGAGTCTCACTGAGAGTGAGTGTAGCAAACATGATCCAGAATCTAATAAGAACAAAACGTATACATATTTGTGAATAATTCAGCAGCATTTTTTGAAGACCAAAATCCATTCAGTTGCATTGACCCATTTTTTTATAAGTCTGGAGTATTAAAATGAGTGCAGTGCTTTAAGTTAAACTGGTGATGCTTCCACTGTATTAAGGTAAGGTTTTAATTTAGTCTGTAATTATCTTCTTTATACTAGTTAACACTGATATTATAATAAACTTGATAACTGGAAAATGAGTAATTGAGTAAGGCAGTACCCTGTTTAATCCCTCCCTCTCACTTTCCAACAGGACAA
Source organism: Protopterus annectens (assembly GCF_019279795.1). NCBI lineage: Eukaryota > Metazoa > Chordata > Ceratodontiformes > Protopteridae > Protopterus > Protopterus annectens. The sequence continues at coordinate 378,273,784 of NC_056735.1, forward strand.
GGCTAGTCGGCCTTTGTATTGTACAAGGGAAACATTCTTCTTTTCTATACGTGATTGGAATGGTAGTGTGTAGCTATGAATTATGATAGTAAAAAAAAAAATACATTGCTTTTGCCTTTACAGCATTTACAGTGGATATCAAAAGTTTACACACCCCTGTTAAAATGCCAGGTTTTTGTGATATAAAAAAATGAGACCACAATAAATCATTTCAAACCTTTTCCCACCTTACTGTGACCTATAGCCTGTACAATTCAGTTGAAGAACAAACAAATCCTGCTGGCGGAAAAAATAAAAAACATACAATAAGCTGGTTGCATAAATGTGCACACCCTTAAACTAATACTTTGTTGAAGCACCTTTTGATTAATTACAGCATTCAGTCTCCTTGGGTAGGAGTCTTTTGGCATGGCACATCTGCACTTGGCAATATTTGCCAACTCTTCCTTGCAAAAGTGTTCCAAATCTGTCAGATAGCGAGGGCATCTGTTGTGTACAGCCCTCTTCGGGTCACCCCACAGATTTTCTATTGGATTTGGATCTGGGCTCTGGCTGGGCCATTCCAAAATTTAATTTACCATTCTTTTGTTGATTTGGATATATGCTTGGGGTCATTGTCATGTTGAAAGGTGACATTCCTCTTCATCTTCAGCATCCTAGCAGATGTCTGAAGGTTTTGGGCCAAATGTAACTGGTATTTAGAACTGTTCACAATTCCCTCCACATTGACTAAAGCCCCAGTTCCAGCTGAAAAAAGCAACCCCAAAGCATGATACTGCCACCACCATGCTTCACCGTGGGGATAGTGTTCTTTGGTGATGTGAAATGTTGTTTTGCGCCAAATGTACCTTTTGGAATTATGGCCAAAAGCTCGACCTTGGTCTCATCAGAGCATAACACATTTTCCCACGTGCTTTTGGGAGACCTTATGTATTGTTTTGCAAATTTTAGCCATGCCTGGATGTTTTTTCTGTGTAAGAAAAGGCTTCCGTCTTGCAGCCCTACCCCATAGCCCAGACATATGGAGAATACGGGAGATTGTTGTCCTATGTAGTACACAACCAGTACTTGCCAGAAATTCTTGCAGCTCCTTCAGTGTTGCTTGTAGGTCTCTTGGCAGCTTCCCTGACCATTTTTCGGCTTGTCTTTTCATCAGTTTTGGAGGGATGTCCAGTTCTTTGCAACATCACTGTTGTCCCATATTTTCTCCACTTTTTGATGACTGTCTTCACTGTGTTCCATGGTACATCCAATGCTGTGGAAATTTGTTTGTACCCTTCTGACTGATACCTTTCAACAATGAGATCCCCTTGATGCTTTGTAAGCTCTCTGCGAACCATGGCTTTTGCTATAGCAGGCAACTGAGTAAATGTCAGGAAAATCCTACTAGGACAGCTGAACTTTGAGGTGAATGAGAGTGTCTTAAGTGGTGGCAGGTGTGTACCCAAGAAGACTGAATGCTGTAATTTAAATCAAAAGGTCCTTCAACAAAGTATTAGTTTAAAGGTGCGCACACTTATGTGATTAGTTTATTTATGTTTTTTCCCCCTAACAGATTTGTTCATTTTTCAATTGAATTGTACAGGTTATAGGTCACATTAAAGGTGGGAAAAGTTTTGAAATGATTTATTGTGGTCTCATTTTCACAAAAACCTGGCATTTTAACAGGTGTGTAAACTTTTTATATCCCCTGTAGGTTGGACATCATGGTGCTGACTGACAGCAACAAACTGAAATAAGTTATTGCTGCAATTATCTCATTAACAGCAGGAGTTAAAGCTGTAGCTGCTTACACACATTCTTGCATTCCAGAACATCTTCTGAAAAATCAACTTAAAAAGCATAAGATAACAAATCTAATGTAATTTGTGGACAGTAAAGCTAAATAACAAATGGCAGTTTTCTCAGTAAAAAGTATCTTTACAGTGATACATCTGTGCATACACCGTCTTTCCACAAATACAGTAATATAATGCACACAAAACCAGAATTATATTTTTTGCTAAACCTTTGCAAATTTTCATATATTGGAAGCTTGGCATCCTAGACCTATATTGATAGAACATTTTTGTTAACCAGCTATCCTCTTGCTTAACAGCAAGACATTTCCTTCTAGTGCAAGTTTATTGAGATACTCCCAGAAATATGAAAACATGTTTAATTATATAATTAGCAATATTATTAAGACTGAACATCTCAAGATATGCATCTTGCATTGCAGCTATCAATGAAGGCTTTCTTCAACAAAGTCTAAGATTTCACTTGAAGCCATGCAATCGATTGTAAGTGACTTGGGTTTTGAAGTATTAATTACATAAGAATACTGCTTATTTTCATAGTTAATAGCAAGCCACTAGCAGTATCTCCAGTATGGTGTGATAGGAAAATTCCCGTTTCCTACCATGGCATTTCACATTGTACCTCTCAGTAGCATGTAGGTCTCTCGGGTGCAAAAATATTTATGTAATATGAATAATAAGTGCAAACAGTGATTTATTTCTCTACTACAGAACATCCTAGATCAATAGTCTTAATGTCATGTTGTTAATTATTCATTGCCTTCTCTAATACTGCCTGTTAGCTGGTGAGTCACTTAGAAATGGTCTGGATGCCATCAGGAGTTAAGGGTATTAAGTGGAAGTATACAAAAAAGTGCTATAGGCTTGAATGAGTTATAATGATGAGGTTGATTGGCAGTGGTGTATGAAATACAGTGGCAAACAAATGCATTACTTTTGCCATTGTAGCAGTTGACGGTATGATGATGTAGCACTAAATGACAACAGCAAACTGAAATTGGGTATTGTTGCCATCAAAGTGATAGGGTTTCACTTACTGCATGTCTCAAAAGTACATGTTAATACTAGTATAGTTTTGTGCCAATGTTGACATTTTAGCATTTGGGGGAAAAGGGATATGTTAATGACTATCACTTTTTTAGAGCTCGGGGTGAGTAATGCATTTCAGTTTGCTGCTGTCGCATCACTCTGGCATTTGTTTCTTTCAGTTTGTGATCATGGTAGTGATAATTGAAAACAACATCAGTTGATCATGGTAGATATCCTAGAAAACAACCGCAATCTCTTTAGTCATTAAAAATGTGCATCCTTATCTTCAGGGGAGTCTTTTCTCTTGTAGGTATTTATTTTTGCTGGCAGGGGGCTAGATTTCTTCTCTAACTGATGTATATATTCTGTGTGTAAATTGAACCCAATTTTTAAAGCCAGTTTTTTGGCATAACCCTTTAGTGCGTCAGTCTCCGTTATAAAATATAAACATAAATATGAAAATATAAATTGTTTTGACTTGCAGGGTTTCACAGATGTGTTCACACTCCTGCCTTCCTCATTACAAATTGTAGTGCAAGAATTTGTCTCAGTTTATAAGCTCTTGTTTCCTGTTTTTAGCTGGGTGCCAGATCCAGGGGTCCTATTTATCAGGATGAAGTCGCTTCCCTAAAGGTTATGGTGGGAAAGTGTAAAGGAAAGGTGGAAGGTCTGTAAGTGTGGCCACATACTAGTACTCTCTCAGCAGCTTGCCAGAACATGCTGAAAGATTGAAAGTTATTCAGAAACAGTCTTAAATATAGTTTATTTCTTTAAGCTCTTTCTGTTTGCTGTGACCTGTAACTTGGAATAGGATTATAGAACCTGGAGACACCTCTTTCTTCTTAGGACAGTCCCATAGTGCTAATTATTATTTTTTTTAACTTTAAGAATGTTTAAAGATGAAAGACACTACTAAACTTGAATGGTACAAAACTGATTTGTTTTCAAGAACTTCCTCAGCTGCCCATTTAACTACACCAGAGTTCAAAAAATGTTTTGTTCCTTCTTTCCTGTTTTTGTTTATATCCTGGAATTATTACTTTTTAAACACCTATGTTAACATGTTATTATTAAATACTCCCATTTTTATCAGTACAGCTGTAGAAAAGAAACTAGTAAAAACATACATTTTTCATTATCTGCCTGCATTATGTTTTTATTTTTTTAACAACTATAATTCAGTCCAGTATTATATAAATTGCTTAAATCTTGCCTTCCCTTAAATTTTACTGCTCCTCCAGAATGTTAACATGTGTTTTTTCCCCGCAAATTCCATTTTTTCTGTAATTTTCTCCTTCCTTTTTTTTTTTTTCAGAACATCCCACCTTCAATTATTTTCGCTCCTTTACAATATTCAGTACTGCTGTTACAGTAGGTTTCTAGTAATTACTTTGCCGCCATCCAGTAGCATTAAACTTGGCAATGTCTTGCTACGTGTAGGAAATTCAGATCCTAAACACTTGCTCAAAAGAATCATTTCCTTGGGTACAGTCATTTGCTCCCCCCAACGTTTGTCATAAAAGTAGTATAGGGAATTTAAAAAATCTGCCAACTCGTTACATTCCCATAATGCATGTTCTCAACTACCCCTCTGTTTCCCGTTATGCTTCCAGCAGTTGCTAACAGCCTGGGGAAAAAAAAAATCTGTGAAGTCTGCTTGGGGTATAACCATTTCTAGGCAAATACTTCAATACAAACATTCTAAACCTTCCAACAGGTGTCTTCCCACTGTTCCTTTGTTTATTTCCTTTCCGTTCTCTCTCCAATTTTTCTAACATTTTTTTATTGACTTTTATGCAGTAGTTTATATACCCTAGTAATATCTCCTTTTAACAGAACAGAAACTTCTGTTCAAGACTGAACTGAAAACTCAACAGAGGTGGTCTTATCACTTAACACTCTCCTATCTCGTCCCGCCTGCCTATACTCTTATTATGAGTCCGATTGTGAAGGCAGTCTGTAGCCTGCAATCCAAACTTCTGCTTAGCCTAATCCTACACTGTTACTTTTCCCTTCATAGTTAGTTGTTTGCTCCCATTACCTTGGTTCCTCTGCTAATTTTCTCCAAAAAAAAAAATGTCCAGCCTCCCCTTCTTGGCCTTTTTATAAAACCCCTCAAAAAATATACTGGAAGATGCTAACTTTAGATGGCACAATTTGTTGATGTTTAAATGTGGAGCATGCAGATACTGTCGTTATATTAACAATGGGCCGTATGTGGCAATACATGGATACGACTATGTTCTTTAATGCCCAGGTAGATGTAGCTGCAATACCACATTGTTGGTATATGTGACTACATGTGGCAGCTGTTCTGCCATGTGGGCAAAACAGTACGTAGGCTCAAAGATAGAATTGGTGAGCTTCAAAAGGAACTATGTACACAATGCACTATATGGCCACAGTATTGTTTGCTCCAATTTTAAGAAATTTGATTGAGTTGCACCTAATGTTAGGGGGTGGTGATGACAGGCTTTTGGTTGAAGTTATGGAATTCAGGTGGCAGCTTAGGCTAAATGCCATGCACCCACCAGGATTAAATGAAGGTATTTAATTTACTTCTGTCTTAAAACCGAGATCTAATGTTGTTTAGGGGCTTTTTTATGTCCCTTATTGTCTGCTGGGGTTGGGTTTACATGCTTTTTATATTAACTGTTTTATGATGATTTTTTTCTACATTGGTTGTTCCTTGATGATTTTTGTTGTTTACATCTGGCTTTTCATGTACAACACGTTTATTGGAAACTGTTTTTATTTTCATGGTTTTGTTGAATTTTCTCATTTTACACTGTTTATGGGACAAAGAGGTTTATTATAGCTATTAGGAACTGTTTAGCACAATTTTCTCAGTGGTTTTTAGAAACTGTCATGCACTTGTATTTTTATATTTTTTTGCATTTGATGACATTTTAACTTGCATTTTTATGATTGGTTTAGGATTTGATTGATTGAGCTATATAACTGATTGTATGTTATCCAATGACTCGGAAGAAGCCAAATGAATGGCGAAAGCGCTTAGTCACTGGATCATCTTGTGGTGAATAAAGTTGGAGTGTACCCGGTCATTTGTTGGAATTATTTGTTGGAATTATTTGTTCTTAGTTTATTTACCCTTTTTGGGTTCATTTTGTCAGTTTGTGCAGTACTTCCAATTACTTTATGCACATTATATTCTGTATGGTGGTCGTGGTTGTTCTCCTTTAAGGGCCTGCATCCAAAATCCTCTCTCCATGTTGCTTGTATTCCCTCACCCAGTTTCATCATTGTGCCTTTTTCCTTTGAATTGGAACTTTCTAATTCTGAAGTATCCCTTCATATCTGGTAGTCTTGAACCACCTTGTTCTACGGAGAGAAACAACTTCTCCCACTTGACTCTTGCACTCTTCTCTCCCACATAAATTCTTTCAACTCTTTATTAATTGCAATCCACAATGTTTTCACTGGTTGGTAAAATATACCTTAGCTGTATATAATCTAAAGGGACTAGAAACGTTTTCACTGCTTGTATCTAAATGTCTGTAATGAAGAGCTTCCAGCTTCTTCAGTGTTTTCTTGTGTTAAGTCTCTTCAGGTTATGCCAGAGACTTATTCAGGTGTCATAATAGAATCCTTTTTAATCCGTACAGCTAAGTTTATCATGTCCTTGTATGTATGAGTATCGCCGAACCAATTCATTTGTGAACCCATTTAATGCTTTAGATTTTGTTTTACTTCATTTATTTTGTATTCTGAAAGGACCTGAAACTGTCTTAAAATGTTCCTGAACACTGAAATGTCCTTGTGTTCATCATTTTGATCCCTGCTGCAGTGGCCTTAGCTATATGTGTTATAGCCTGCTAATTATATAATATCCAGCTCGCCCATATTGCTAAGGCTATAGCAGAGCAGCATTGATCATTTGAACATCTGCTGTTATGACAAGTTTAATTGTACAGCTCTACATTTTTGATTTATCAAGTGCAAAATATCACTTGTGGATAAAGCTAACTTTTCGTGATTACTCTACATTTTTGATTTATCAAGTGCAAAATATCACTTGTGGATAAAGCTAACTTTTCGTGATTACTCTACCAGTTATATCCTTGAATTTGTGAGTTTGTCATTTTCTTTGCCAATTGCTGTAGTTATAAATAAAGTAACAGCGACACCCCTGTTTGGTTCCTCTGCTCAAACACATCCTGCAGCTGTTATTGTGCTGAAATGTACTTTTGGGAACATTAAGTACCTAAAGACTTCTGAGCCAGACTGTAAAATTTCCTGACCTTTTTGGAACCCAATAATGTTAGGCAACTGCATCTAATCAAGCTAGATGTATTTCCTCATTTAATATGAAGACTATGCAAGCAACTGTTGAAGACTTTATAATGATGTCATGAAGGATGCTAGGTCTTTAGCATATTCCTTCTTCAGTTTTTGTTGGCTCCCCATGATTGATGAAACCTGAAGAAGCTAGGTGACTAGCTATACAGTCATATGTTCGATACTTGCCAACTCGGACTAATACTCGGTAGTCTTTGTCACGAGATGAATATTGCCTATAGGAATATTGACATTTTTATTATACTATACAGGGGGCAATAACAGTACCAGCATTGACTAAAGGTAGAATATGCAGCATTCGGACATTTTTGGAGTATCAGATATGCATAAGAACATCAATGATCCTCCACTTAGTCCAGGTGTAGCAGCAGAAGGCTATAAAATTTATCAAATGGCCACTTTATGTTGACAGAAAACTCAAACCATTCTACCAACGGTACCCTTGTATGTTTAGAGGCTCATGGGATTTCCTTGGTAAACTGTATGTTTAGAGGCTCATGGGATTTCCACTTAAACTATCAGTGTTAATGACTTTTATGTGATTCCTCGCTACACACTGGGATTAAAATGGTTTGGGGAGGCTGTGGTTAAAAGCGAGTTTCTTTACACCAGCAGTACCAGATGATTATTAATGGAATTTATGGAGCTTGCGCTTGAGCAATTTCCTTTACTTTGAAGGAGAATTCTGCAACCAAAAGGCAGGGTGTGGCTATGGGGGTGGCTTGTGTCCCCCATATATTCTATTTATTTTTTGTTACTTCAATAAAGATTGTCTATGTTATAAGTGCTAAAAACAAGAAACTATTATACATTCATATAAATGAAAACAAAACCATATTGACTTGTTTTCATTTTCAAGCATATATCACATAAAATCTTCTAGTCAGTCATTGCAAGTCAGACATTACATAGCTCATTCAATTCCTGCCTTCCCTTAAACCACATTCCTCTTCAAACATTATTCTGCATGTATTGTTCCCATGAACCCCCCCCCCTTTTTTAATATAATTTGCTCCTACTCTTTTCTAAATGTCCCACTTCCAGTTCTTTTATCTGTTAGCATATTCAGTACCCGGTACTTCTAGTACAGTTGGTTTAGACATTACTTTCCATTTTCTAGTAATTGCCTGTGTGTTAGCCACCAGAATTAAACTCAGAAAAGGCTTTATGTCTAGGCAATTCTGATTCTGTATCACCGCTCAAAAAAATCATTTCCTTAGTTACACCAATTTGTTCACCATATATAGCTGGAAGAATAGTCTGCAGGGAATTTTTTTAAATTTGTCAGTTGATTGCACTTCCAAAAACCATTTACTACTTTCTTTCCTATCCCACCTCTAACATTTGCAGTCTTCCTGAGCAAAATTCTTTGGAGTCTGCTTAGGGTATAAAAATACCTATGCATGCACTTCCAAGCAAAGATCATGAATCTTCTAGATTTTGTTGCATATTTGGGAGCCATACATATATCCTCCCATTGTGAGTTGCTTATTCAGTCTCTCTCCTTAATTCTTTCTTACCTCCTCTGATTCCTGTAGTTGGCATGCAATATTTTATATGCCTTACTTAATTATCCATTCTGTAACAGCAGCTTCTGCTGTAGATTGTGCTAAAAACTCTACCAGTGCTTGCTGGCCTTTCCTATCAATCCTTGATAGGGAAGGCAACCTTTAGCCTGCAGTCTAAATGTATTCTTGGCCTCTTCCATTCTGTTACCTTTCCCTCCTTGATTATTTGCTCCCAATACCTTGGTTACTTTGCCAGTTTTCCACAGTAAGTTCCAGCCCCCCTCTTGCTTATTCTCTGTACCCCTAATTGCAGTCATTCCTTTTAGCAGAGTCTGTTTTCTCTATTCCTATGTTGGATTAGTTCTTAGATTACTTTCTGCTACTTTACGTACTATAATTTTCTGTATGGTTATTGTTCTCCTTAAGGATCTGCATCCAAAATCCCGTCCCCCCACCCCCTGTTTCGTCATCCCGTTCCACTTAGCACAAGTAAAAAGCTGTAAGTCAGTGTATAAAGGCTTAACTGTGTAGGTCTGAAATACCCATTCAAATCGGGTAATCCCAAACCGCCTCCCACATACGCTATTTGGTCCTGTGGGTCTTGGAGCAGCAATATATTTTTTAGCTCCACATAGATTAACTTTTGAACTTTGTGCATCAGATTTTTGGATAACATTTGCATCTAAAATAATTTATAGAATATCTTACAACCACCACACCCTTTTTGAACTTCCAACAGAGAAGTACACTTTCTAGATATGACTGTTGTAAAGAACAAAACTAACAACTTCAATATGCAGTAAATCGGCATTCTGTGTATCCTACCTCAGCTGTACAAGTAACCACCCATCTATACAAAAAAGAACCTAGTCAAAGGACAGATTGTTAGATTGGCCAAGATAGTATTGAATTATGAGATGTTTTTGACAGTAATGTTTTAATGTGTTTCTGAATAGTGGTTATCCCTTAAATGTTAAACAAGATAAGGGATGAAATTTTTGTAGGGGGTGGATCACAAAGTGTGTGCCATTACTCAGAGAAGCAAAAATGTGTAAAATGGAAACAACTTGGGACTTTTTACTGACAAGAACTTTGAAAGGGCTATGGTCGTAAATTAAATTATTAGTTACTCAGGAGTCTTGGCTGTAAACACCAGTTGGACATTTTTTTTCCCTCACTTTCCAGAGGTAGGAAATGGACAAGGTACGAAACCTTTTTTTTCTATTCAAAAGAGCAAATAACATCAAAAAAGTTGGGGGGGGGACAAAGAAGCGAGGGAAAATGCAGGAAACTATAAATGTGGCTGCTGTCATTGTGTAAATCCGTAGCTACACAACCAAGAGAGCAGACATTTAAGAGCCGTAGAATTTTATAACTGTAGCAGTAAACTGGTGATCTACCTGACTAAATGTTACAAAACTTTTACTTTTATGTCAGGAAAACAGAAATAAGCTTCAGAAAAAGAATATATGAACATTTAAATGATATAATAAGAAAGAGACTAATGTTCTTTATAGATACCATGTGAAATGTAACCCAGAAAGATATTTGTTTTGCATTTTGGAAGCCATACAAGTTCTCCCTAGGGATGGGCCTTGGGAGTTAAAAATTGATGGCACAGAACTTGCATGACAAGTTTGTATGCCTGAATACCTCCAGGACTAATTTCCATCAGAGGCATCTTAAACATTAGAGCTGTAGAGATGTATTTTAGTAACAGACTGACATTTTTTGTCTGTGGCTTTATACCACTGAGATTTCTGAGGAGTTTTTATTACTGTTTTTACTTAGACTCTTCACATTCAACAGTATCTTTTACTACTTAAATTTCACTGTTTAGTGTCAGAATACAAGGCTAATAACCTCCGGGGCTGTTTAAGCCTAGCCAAGTTCCTCAAATAAAATTTGATAGGTAATGGCTCCCAAATATTTTGTGGAGGGTGTATATTCTTAAGTAGACTATAACAACTACGAGCTTCCTGCCTCTACTGGAAGCATGGGTGCCAGACCAGGGGGTATATTTGCGGTTCCCCATCCACTGGTCCAGGTTCTGCTTAAATAAATTTAAGGAAGAACTCTGTTTCACATGGATGGAAAACCTGTTCTAGAGAAGGGTGAGCTTATGAAACCCACACCTGTCCCTCCAGCACATCCTAGTTATGTTGCTGATTAGGTTTAGGTCTCCAAGTCTGGTGTTTCTGATGGTGGTAGTTTTCTGAATGTATAATATGTCTGTTAGTGCTGGAACTGGGGAAGCTTTGCACGCATAGTTGTCATCTCTCAGCAGCCTGTAGGAAACTGAATATATTAATAGTGATTTGAGGTGGTCTGCATAGGGCTTGTTTTCTAACCGTTGTATTAATTTTGTGAGAAATCTCTGCAGACGCTGCAGTAGCTGCATATGCCTAGTGAGATGCTTGCCAGAGGGGGTGTTTTACTTAATGATAGGTCTTACAAGGGCATAGTATTTCTTTGGCCCTAGATGCCTTGCCTTAACTTGTAAGTTTTGCAATATGCAATGATTTCCTTGTTTCAGTAGAAACATGTTGGTCAGATGCCAAGTCTCCATCTGCTCTGTGTTCCAAAGTCTCTGACTACAGGGTTTTCTGTGAGGTATGTATTATCACAATGATAGTTTGCAAGGGTGTCTATCTTACTGAAAGTTACTATGATATACTTCCTAGGGTTAAATTGTAGATCATGACTCCGTTAGTCTGTCATGGCATGGCAGAAACATGTTGGTCAGATGCCAAGTCTCCATCTGCCTGTGTTCCAAAGTCTCTGACTACAGGGTTTTCTGTGAGGTATGTATTATCACAATGATGGTTTGCAAGGGTGTCCATCTTACTGAAAGTTACTATGATATACTTCCTAGGGTTAAATTGTAGATCATGACTCCGTTAGTCTGTCATGGCTTCTTTTTTGCAGCTCTTATCTTGGGAAGAATCGGGGATTGCTCCCAGTTTGTAGTTGTCTGCAGACTCTGTCAGCCGGAGGTCCTTGACATTAGCCTTGACTTCATAGAAGTAGATCTCAAACAGCCATGACCCCAGCACTGAGCCCTGTGGAGATGCCACTAGTTACCACACATTTGGATTTTTGTGGACTTTATTAACCCCATGAGTTGCTTGGTTAAGTTGATGAGGGAGCTTTCACCTTGCTAGGTGTTTGACTTGAGTTTCTTCCTTTTGTTGTGTAGCTTATTAATGTTTGAATTTTTCCAGGGCAGCTTGTTTTTTTTTACACCGGCCCAGTGCTTATTTTAGGTAGGTACGGCAGTGTCTGTACAGCTGTTGACCTTGTTATGCAGGATTTCTGGGAAAGTTTCTGCATAGGGCAGCAGTATTCACATGGTTGGGGCAGTTTATATTTATTTAGAGTGACATTTAATGGGAAGTTTGCCTTGGAGTAATTTAAAAAATTCTAGAGTTTCTAGGTTTCTCTAGTTAAACATCCTTCTCAAAGGGGACACCTTTATGGTCTGACCTGATTAGCGAGAAAGTTATATTTTTGTGGGGGGATGCAGCATTCTGTTTTGTTTGTGAGGGCCAGGATGGAGAGTTTTGAGCTCCTAGTGGGTGTATGAACTAGCTGGTCTAGGTTTTTGACTTGTTAAGTTCGGGGAATCTCTGGTATGTATTTTGAGGGTCTTGTATGATTCCCAATTCATACTAGGGTAGTTGAAGTTGCCTGTGAATGTGGTGTTGGGTTGGAAGGGGAGTGTGTTAAGTGTCTTTTAAGTGTTGTGGTTTTCCTGGGTCCGTGAGGGTGACCTATAGCTTGCAAGGATATGGAATGGGACTTTATGGTCATTTGGACATGGAGAAGCTCAAGTCTGTCAGACTGATGGACCATCATTAAGTTGTGTCTATATCTAATGTATATAGAGACATCTCCACATTTTTATTCCTTCTTCTGCAGTAGCTGGTTTAAATATGTTGAAGGCATTGTAACCCTGCACTGCTAGGTTTTTCTCCATGGCTTTAAACAATGTCTTGGTGACTGCAAGGTCATCAACATTTTACAAGGTGAGGAGAGCCTGCACGGAATTGAGTTTTTTTTTTTTTTTTCAGATTCCTGACATTGAACATTAACACATTCAGATTTTCCTGGTTTTGGTACAGCTATGTTGGAAGGTTTATCTGGTTGGCAATGCCTCGAAAAGGTAATGTGAGGGTGGAAAAGATTTTAGATATTATTCTAAATCCCAAGGGGGACAGGTGCAGACCTTCCTTTGCAAAGAGGTGTGGTTTGCTGACCATGTCCACCCAGGTTGACAGATATTGTATGTCCTTCTGATGACATCCTATTTAAGCCAGTTGTTGAAGTTTATTTATTTTCTGTTCATGTTCTGGCATCTTCCCAGGAGAAGGTAGAATACTAAGCAGTGCTAGGTTCATACCATTATGTGGGATACCAAACTCAGTCATGTCTCTGTGTAGTTCAGGGAGGTATTTCTCAGATCAGCATCTTTGTAGACTATGACAGTGTCATTCTTGGGGTTAAGTGATCTGAGCACAAGAATGATATGATGGATCCTGGCTCATAATAAGCAGCTGACCATGACACACACTTTACTTAGTCTGGTGAGTGGGTTGCGTATGTGTCTCACTGTGAAGTCTTCTGTGACCAGAATACTGATTTGTGTAGTGGCCTACTGTATAGGCTTAGCGGGCAAAACACCATAGGTTGTGGCAGTATGTTTTGTGTTTTTGTGGGGTGCTGTTGAGGTTGCTGAGGATTTTATTATTATTTTTTTTTTTTATGAGCAGTGTCTGGGAGGTCCTTGTGGTTTGGGGAGATTAGTTAAGAGCCACACAGCATGTTTGGACTAGTCTCTACTATATGAGGTGGGTGTTGTGTGTCCTACTTAAAACTGGTTTGGTATTGTAGGTGCTTGTAAGTGACAGTCTTGCTTCTGTAGGTTCATAGGTGCATACTTGGCTAAATACCTCCTGAGTCTTTATAAGCCTAACCATGCAACCCAAATGTATCCTACAAGTTATGCCTTGGAGTTTATTTTAAGGAATGTATGTCGGAGCATGATTTAATGGCTGCCTGTATCTATCACAGACATGAGTGTCGGACCAAGGTGGAATTTCTGATTTCCCATCCTCTGGTCCAGGTTATGCTTGAATAGAGATATGGAAGTGTTCTTTTTCACATGGATAGGAAGCCTGTTCCAGGGAATGCAGATTTTCTGACATACATAGCAGTCCATCCAATATGTACTATTTAAGTCAAAAGCAAAGTTTTTAAATCCTTAGATTTAGTAGTTCAGGTGCTTTAAAATTTTCAGGTATGCAAAAGGTCCATCAGAGTGCAGGATTCAAGGATACCTTGTATGCTAGGCATAAATCTGTCAGCAGCAATCTCCGTAGGACATTACTTGTACACCATGTATTCCTTTTGTGAGGAACATCTGAGTGCATTCTGTTTGTTGCATGTACATACCAAGGGGGGTGTTGTAGTCTGTGATGGGTTTGAGGGCTGAGTACAGCAGCTCAGTGACTTCCTTGGACCTAGATGCCATGCCCTTACAAGATGAGTGACATAGCATGATTTTCTTAGTTCTTCAGACGTGTTGGTCGAAAGCCAGGTTGCTGTCTGCAAGAGTCCCCAACTCTTTGACTACTGTGGGTACTTTTAGGGGTGTTTCAATGAAGTAGTTTTCCTGTGTGCCCAACTTCCCAAAACATTCTGTTTATATATTCCTTGGCATTGAGTTTAAGTTTTAAGCCATTGTTTTGGCACCAATCAATTGTCTGTGTTGGACCTTCCTGTAAGATGCTAGTATCTTTGAAGATTTCTATGATTGCTCCTAGCTTGCAGTCTATCTGCAGACTAGGTAAGCCAGAGGCCCATGACCTTGGCCTTAACTTCTGAAAAAGAAGATGCCAAAGAAGAGTGGACCCAGCAGAGAGCCCAAGGGGACTCCACTGATAATGGACTTCTTTGTTTAGGTGGCCTGTCCAATCCTAACTTTCTGAATCCTGTTTGTGAGCCAGCTGGCTATCCAGCAAGTTGCATAAGGGTTTATGCCTAATTGCATGAGTTTGGTTAATGATGCCCAAGTGGGGTATTGTATCAAATGCCTTAGCCAGTACAATGTAGGCAGTAGGCATCATTTTGGTGTCCTCCATTGCATTGGTAAACTTCTCAAAGAAGTCCACCAGGTTAAATAGGTATGCCCTGCCTGTGACTGGTTTGGATCCAACCAGTGTCTAAAGGTTTCTGTCATGGTTCTTTGGCTTTACATACAAGATTAGTCCAATTAATCTGTCTGTATTTCCTGGGATCCATTGATGGTCTGTCCTTGTGTAGAGGGATGATTGTCACAGTCTTCCATTCATGTGGTACAAAGTCTGTGCAGAGGCTGTGTTTGAATATTGACAATAGTGGCCCTGATAGGTCATATTTCGGACTATTTAGGAGGCATCTTGTGATATTATCGGGGCCCATCAAAGTAGTACTCTTGGTGTTAGAGAGCACATCTCCTCCCTACTTATAGTTGCAAGAGTTATGTTAGATGGTATTTCCTGGATGGCGGCTGGAGGTGAAAGGGTTTAAAGTTACCAATGAATTTGTCAGCCAGATGATTTCTTATGTTTCCTAGTTCTGTGAAGGTCGCTTCATTTACCAACAGTTCGTCACACCATTCTGTGTAGCCTTTGAGGTTTTTCGGCATGGCTAAAGAAGGTCTTGCGGTTTTCCTTTGGGGCACTTGCTTTGTTGGATTTAATTAGTCCTCTTAGTTGTCTATTCAGTTTGAGAGAATTTTTCTCTCTTTTTGGGGTTACACTTCCTAACTATCTTTTTTTTTTTTTTTTTTTTTGTCATACAACCTGTTTAAGTTTGATTCCACCAAGGTGGTTTGTTTGAGTTTTAGTTTTGGGTTTATTTCTGGTCGGCACAGCAGCCTGTATGCAGTCACTGACATGGTTGTACAAAGCTTCTTTGAATAATTCTACATAGGCTGTTGTGTGATCTGGGTTTGGAGGGGCTAAAAATTTTGATATATGTGCAGTGCTATGTGTTTCTGTTGAGTGCTTTCAGGTTTACTGAGGATAATTTTTGCAAGTAAAAAGTTTGGGAGGCCTTTGGAGTTTGGGAAAATTGCTTTTTACTGTTTCAGCATAAGTGTGCTGGGTGCATACTGTGTGTGGTGGGTGTATACTGTGTGTGGTGGGTGTAGTGTATGTGTGTCTAACAACCAGATTGTTATGAGTATTTGGAATGCAAGAATTTGTCCTCCAGTAACATTGTGTATATAGATCGCTCGCATCCTGTATTTATTTTTTTGAAGATTAAATGATTCTCCGTTAACAATAGGCAATTGTTGCATTGTCTCAATATATCCATATCCTTCAAACTGGATGCAGAGAAATGGGGAAAGTGCAACTCCATGACGCCAGGTCCTTTAATTGGGTGACCTATATGGATACAATGCACAAAGGCTTAATAGTGGGCTGACTAGGGGTGCTTTTGGGGCTAGAGACTAAACTAGGCTGTAATAATAGTAAATTTCAAAGAGCGGTGCTCCTCCGTGCACAAACTAGCAACTGTATGGTTCTCACCACACAAAGTAGTCTGTCTACAGTCAACAAGTTACTGGTACAGTTTAAGGTGGTTTTATGGAGAAAATTTGTTTTTTGCATCTATACAGGGCACTACTAATATATATATATATATATATATATATATATATATATATATATATACACACACCTATCAAAAGCGATCTTTGTTTAAAAGTGATTCCGTTAATAAGATATCTAGTGGTAGATCTTTTTGTTAGTTTTAATTACATTTTGTTAGTGAGTTAGTTTTTTAATAAAGTTTGGATTAGTAGGATACCCTCAATAAGCTGTTCTTGTATTTATATATTTTAATTTGTCTCTAGCTTTTTAGTTTCATTTCTAAGGTAGCACAGTTTCAATTTACACTATGTTGTTAAGGGGAAGGGGGACTTGGTTAAAGGAATGAGTTTAATGCTTTTATTGCTGTTAACAGAACCATCTTCTATAACCACTCCCCTACTCCAAATAGCCTGCTTATATATAAATAATAATGAATGTTTTAATGCTTTTCATTATACTCTACTAGGATCGCTTGTTTGTGTGTTTCAATAAAGGATGTTCCATTTTTAACTCCACTGTGGACTACCTACTATTTTCTATTTTATTATTTTCTAGTATGTATTTTGCAGTTTGAGTTTTAATAAACTAGGCGCATAACATAATTCAAGGAGTGAACTTCATACCCTCAACACTCCGAAGTTTCTTCTTGGTTTGTTTACATTACTAACAAGACTGCCTAAAACTACCTGGGGTCAAGCTCAAGGGGTCGGTGCTTCTCATCATGCAGATTGGGATTTAGGAAATTTAAGTTCTAGATATTGGAGTCCACACAGGGCACTGCTAACCAGTGGGCAGTGTCATGCAAACACAACAACTTTTATACAGGCAGAAACAAAGCTCAGACAAACAAGTAAGCCGTCTAGCCAAGCAGGCAGGCATTTGCAGGTTTCAAAAAGTATATTCCGGCTCAGAAGCAACTTGGCCCCTCTGTTGGTACTAGGAAGCAGACTAAAAGACTTGTAACATAGAAAAAATATTTTTGGCCAACTAGAATGCAGAAACAAAAGATTAATGTTGGAAGTCAGTCAGAAAATGCAGGAAATCAAAGAAAATGGCCATGGCAACATTTCAGAGCACTGATAATTTCAAACCAAGGACAAGGTCACAGTAGTTAATACATACATTAGTGATACAACACGAACCGATCTTCAAATAAAATGTAGTTCAGTATTTTTAATCTAGTGCCTTAAATTTCAATAACCATGAATGTCACATAACCAATCATATATGTGTTTGCAAGTGGTAGTCTTTTCTAAAGACGTCTTTTACCTGAATGAGTGGGCTAAACTGTTGAATGAAATTGAAATTTGTTCACACCGAGTACCTCTTGTGGTCTTGGCGTAACTTAATCAAACAGTGGCAGGAAATGAAGTTTTAAAGGAATGAAGGTTCCACTGCATTACCCCTTTGAGAAGTAACATCTTCAACAGGTTGGTTTACATTTTCTAGCCAAGTGTTTATTAAATGATCTATTTATAAAATCGGCAATATTGTCATGCCCTATTTTCAGGAACTTTTTAATGTTGTATGAGGGCAGCTACCACTTGTGTGGTGTGACAACCTTTTTTGGCAGACAGCTATAGCTTTCTTTTTAAAACTGTGTATTTGTTACTGTTATTCAGCTCCTGAAGCTTATTGCCAGTTTGCTGATACTTCCCCAGTTTAGTTTAGCATGATGAGATTTAATGTTTTTTTTAGGATGACATGGGGCTTTTCTCTGTTCATTTCAGTGGGCCATTATGAATGTATTCTAATATATTAGAATTACTGGTAAAATATTTTTAAACAGTTTGAGAAGTATAGTTTCTAAATTGAGCTTTTATTTTTCTTTCTTTTATGTGGCCATATTATTATATTGCTGTGACTTTGCATTATATTTGTTTAAACTCCCCCAAACTTGAGCACTCCTCTGTATTTGGAGGGATCGGTTGATGGCAAGCTCCAGGAACTGATTTATAAAAGTTATGAAGTGTATCCTGAAGTTGCCAGTCATTATAAGTGTGCTTAAGGGTGGCTTTTTTATAGTTTAGTGGTTGCCCTCATCAGAATGCTAGTGTTGCTGTACCTAGTTTGTATTTTGGGTTGAAGCCTTTCTGCTAGTTTTTAGCTACACTGGTTGTGGATCTTGTCAGAGTGTACTTCTCTGTGTTGGGGCCTTCTGAATCTTTTTCTGTACTGTTCTTAATGAGAACATTTTTGATATATATTTTTTGGGAGCCCCTTTTTGGGGTATACTCTACAGAAGAATTTCTGGTGCCCAGAAGATCATCTTGAACTGTTCCAAGTCACGCAGCCCTTGCTGATTAAAAAGAGATTCACAAAGATAAGTGCAGTTTTTGATTTTGATTAAAACCTGCATCATTTGTTTGAATTGCACAGTACTTTATATGCTAACTTGCTCATTCTACATGATTATTTAATGTCTGTCAGAATTGTCAGCAGCTTTTTAAGTTGTGATTCACACATTGTTGTAGCTAGTTGTCTTTTATCATTCAACTTTCATTGGCTTTTATAGGCCATAACTGGGTTTGGTCTCTACTGGAGAATTTTTGTTGTTTTGCTGCCCAGTTTTTTACTTCAAGGATGTCTGCCTCTTATTTTCCACTGGGGAAAGGCTGAGAGTGCATTAGGAGACCTAGGGTAGTGACTAATCTTATGGTGGCTGCTTGTTTTTAAGGATGGGCTTATGCCTTAAGATTTTGCATCAATTTTTCAGTTGAAATCTTAATTTGACAGTCCCTTCCTTGCAACACACCCACAGAAAATCAGTCTGAGGTACACAGGGAGCCAACAGCTTGATGTATGTGATTAGGAGGAACCTTGGTCCTGCAGAGTACTGTATACAAATGTAAATCGAAGATAGAACCTTAGCAAATCTGTTATCAACTCCAATTTGTTCTGTGATGTTGAATTTACATTTATTAGAGCCCTACCAACAGTTGTTCTTATTGAGTTGCTTATTTTTATAAGATCTCTGCCAGTGGTGGTGGGCCTGATTTTTGTTTTTAGGTCACTTTCAAACCAGTAAAAGTTGTAGAGGATCTACTATATTTTTCTGTATGTGCTCTTGAGAGCATGATCCAACAGTAGATTCATTTTCATTCACCTTGCACCTAGTAATTTCATGATTTTTTTGTGTAGCATTTATACGATTTCCCTATCTGCTCTGAGTTGAGCCACTAGAATGCTGGCTTGTGGAACAAGCCGAAAAGGTAAAGTGGAAGTTTCATAGGTATTAAGGCTACCACTGGCATCTATAACAAGCCGACAACAGCACAGACTGCCTCTGGCCTTTTAAACAAGCTGATTACGGCAATTTTACTATTCCTGGCTTGTATAACAAGCCGATAAGGGCACAGACTGCCTATGACATTATAACAAGCCGACTGTTGCAGTTTGTTTAGAGTGGAGGCCTGGATATTGGTAAGAACTGGGGAGGCGTATAAGAGGGAGGGGAGGAGGAGTGCCTGGCCCAGGGTAAGTCTAGATTCAGGGGTTAGGAATTTTTTGCTTTGATATAGCAGACCTAGTTTCTGGTTTGTTTTTTTATACATTGGAGTATGTGTAGGTTGAACTTGAGTTTGTCATCGATAATGACCCCTAGGAGTTTCATGTGGGTGTCACATTGGATGTTTGTATTGTTAGAAGATGTAATAAAAAAGGAGGTTTTGTGATGAGAAATAACGGGGAAGGAAAAGTAGGAGTTTGGTCTTTTTGGGATTTAGGATCAATAGGTTGTGAGAGAGCCATTGTTCAGTGGATAGTAGGGCCTGTTGGGTCAGGGAGTGTAGATTAGGAATGTTATTTGAGATGGATATAAGTGTGGAGTCATCGGCATACTGTATAAGGGAGGATTATTTGCATGAGCTGTAAAGATCATTGGTGAAGATGGTAAACAAAAGGGGTCCCTAGATGGAGCCTTGGGCGACACCAGTGGAGCTGGGAAGGAAAGGTGAAGAGGATGAGAGCCATTTGACAGATAATTCCCTGCCAGATAGGCAACTATTAAACCAGGCAAGTGCGGAGGGGGATAGGTGAAGATTTGCGAGTTTTTGGATAGCAGTAGAGGATGAGAGACAGTATCAAAGGCTTTGGAGAGATCTAGGAATCTAAGAATGGGCAGATTGTTACCAGGAGGAAGGTAGGTAGAGGCAATTGCAAGTTTTTTGTGGGGATTCAGATGGCAGTTAAGAAGGATGATTTCAGCTGGGAGGAAGTCAGGAATTAGGGAAGTGTATGGTGAGAGGTTAATAATGTTTGAGTAGAGGATGGCCACGCCACCACCTTTTTTTACAGGTCTATCAGATCGGAAGATATTATAACCTGGTGGGAGTATTTCACTATTTGAGATTTGTGGCTTGAGCCAGGTTTCAGATAGGGAGAGGATGTGAGGGGTATTGAGAGCTATCCATGAGTGCAACTCGGTGACTTTATTTGCTAGACTCTGAATATTCAATGAGTAAATAGTTAAGTATTTGGATAGAGATGATTGTTGTGACTGAGGTTGGTGACTGTTAGAGGAATAAAATGGGGGCAGTGTAGAGGTAGTTTTGGGGAGAGAAGAGGGGCCAGGGTTGGGATGGATATCTCCAGAACAAAGTAGGTTTTTAGTGAGGAGAGTGTGTCTAGTAGATGCTAGATGGAGTTTGTATAGTTTTGACTTGGCTTTGTGGGAAGGCTTAGAAACTTGTATTATGGATAGTTTATATAGACTTGAGGTAGTAGAGATTGGAGAGATAGTAAAATATGAAGTAGTTGGATATATGTTGTATGAGTGAGAAGTTTGTGAACATAGGAGTGGGTCAGAGAGATTGGAGTGGTAAGAGGTGGAGAGAGAGAGAGAGAGAGAGTGAGTATTGTGGAAGGTATTAGAAAATAATACATGTTGGAATAAAATATGGTCCGATAGAGTAGGTAGAGAGACAGTGGTATAGAGGAAGTGGTGTTGACAAGATTGACAGATTAGTCAGGTGGTTGTGGCAATAGGCAGGAAGTGGAATTGTAGTGGCTAGTGGGACAGGAAGGGGAAGGATAATTGGGTATAAAGGTAATTGGAATGGGGGTAGGGAGCGAATGGAGCGTGACTAGCACCCTGGTCAAGATGAAGTCGTAGAAACAATCAGAAAAAGATAGTGGAAAAACTAGCTTGAGAGACAAGGATATAAAGTTTCTAAAGGTATAGTCACCAGAAATAAAATAAAAAGAAATAAAATATGAGCAGAAGTAAGCTTACAAAAGGACACTGGCCTCAAGCTACACAAGTAAATTTACTTGAAGCAAACCCAGTGCTGTATGGTTAAAATAAGCTACAATAGAGAGGGGCTTTGGAGGGGGAGAGAGAGGTATTACTAGCAGCTAAAAGCAGAGCAAAACATAAAAAAAAATGTGTAATTAAGAGTCTGAAGACAGTAAAATAGGGCAGGTGCACTAGGAAAGGCTAGCTAGCTTTATTTATTTATTTTTTTATTTTATTTTATTTTATTTTACATTTGTTGACCGGGCTAGTCTAGCTGGATATATGTCCATTTTCAGTAGAGGCCCGGGGAGAAAAGCTCCAAGCATGAACAGTGACAAGTTAACAATGCATAGAAACATGAAGAATCACAATACAGAGGTAGCATTGGCTTAAAGAAGTTACAGTAATAAATTTATAAACTAACAATTTTAGTAAAAATTATACTAAACAATTATATAAAACACACTAGAAAGTATGAGCAAGTCTCAGTTAAGGGAAAAACACATATATATGTTATCCTCATATTTCAAGAAAGAGAAATTTTTGAGTGAGGCTAGAAATGAATTCAGGGAAGGGTAAAGTGCAGAACAGGAGAATATACACAGAAACAGTATGAGGATAGTGGGTAACCAAAGAGAAAGGGTAGGAGCTGCTGGCATCTGCTTTTCATGGTGACTAGCAAAAAAAAAACACTGTAAATTCTTGTGCATAAAGTCTAGCATTAATTAAAGGATTGGCTTATGTAGTAGTTATTTACTGGGACACATACTTGTTTGTTTTGTTATTTCTGCTACACTTACTAAAGGGAATGTTTGATTTTAATATTGCCCATGTTTTACTTCACGGTCTGTATACCACCTTCCCATTCTGTTAACCAGCATATGGTCAAATAAATGATAGAGTGGCTAGAGCCCTTATGACAGTGTCTGGAAGGGTGTGATACCTATATGGCACATGAAGAATGTTTTGTTCACCAAAATGAACACTGCTACAGCTTCTTCTTCTTTTTTTTTTTTTTTTTTTTCTTTCACATTTGACTCATTTCTTCCAGTCAAGCTCTGTAAGTTTTGGACTGTATCCATTCGGGCTCTGTAAGTTTTGGACTGTAAATTTCAATGGACGGAGCCTAAGTCTTTTTATAGAATCAAATTATGTCCTCACATTTCAAACAAATGTACCTATCGTTGGAACCACAGGTGTTTAAGTGTAAATAGCAAACTGTTAAGCTCAGACTGTTTTTATAGCGATAGTATTCTTTAGCTTTTGTATTTAAACTAGATTTTATAAGTCACAGCAAACATAACTACTAAGTTTTTGTAATATTTTGTAAACGGCTTACAATATTTCAGCAGCCACTCAAGTTGCGTACACTTGTTCATCGAGTTGAGAGCTTTCATATGAGGCTATGCAGTTTTGTCTGCTACTTGGTTGTTTCAGTATTTAGAAAAGCATAAAACATATTAATCATAAAATATTTATTTACATTTTTATATCTCTTTACCTTCACTAGACCGAGGTCTAATATCAACGTCATCGTGTTTGTCACTCTGCAAGCTTTAAAATGAAATCTCCAAAAAAACGCTGATAGTCCTGTACTCAAAAACTTTTATTCAGGAAACCACAACAGTTAAGTGCTTTCGTCAGCAACGACAGGCTGATGTCATCAGAACTGAAATAAAACAAAAACATGTTCAATTTATAGCATAAAAGCATCACCTGATTCAATTAAACAATCGAGTAAATAGTTGTATATGCTTCGTGTCAAGTGCAATAAAAAATGCCATAGCCATAAAAAACAACATAGTATATAAACACAAACAACTCTACACCCTAAAAATAACTTTATCTAAAATTAGCAGTAGGTAATAAAATAGGAAATTTAATATATTAAAAATTGAACAACTTTAAATTTCTCTTTAGATCACAATGAGATGTACAGTATTTTTAAAGAAGTATTGGATAAGTTTTTTTTATGGACAAGATACTATCTTGAGTAAGGTTGATGTATACCCTAAGGTTATTTAAGGAGAGGGGCTACCAACAAAAAATTACTGGAGAGGAAATTTCATCCCATTACAAGTAATGGTGGGTTAGGCACCAGGAAGTGTGGGTTTTGTTCACAATGTTCTTATTTTGAACACAGACAAGATTGTTAATAACCACACAGTTACAAGTCCAAGGGTAGATTTTTTTGTAGCACTACAGGAGTTATTTATGCAGCTTTGTGTATTAATTGTAAGGGGTTCTACATTGGTAAAACCAAAAGGCACTTTAAAGACAGGGTATATGAACATCTTAGGGCTATAAGAACCCAGAACAACACTAGTGCTTTATTATACCATGACCCCCCCAAAACGTGCACGCTGATTGGCCAGTGTGCACATTGTAAATCGAGTTATACTAATGGAAAAAGGTCCGGTCGCCCGGACTTTTTTCCATTAGTATAACTCTACTTTTAAAACACTGTCTCGCTATGTTAAATGGGTTTGACATAGCGAGACAGCTTTAAAATAAGCAACAGAGATCTCCGTTGCTTATTTTAAAACTGTCGCTATGCTAAACCCATTTAACATAGCGACAGAGTTTTAAAAAGCAACGGAGAAAGCAAGATCTCCGTTGCTTTTTACTGTTATGTTAAATGGGTATAACATAGCGAGACAGTTTTAAAATAAGCAACGGACATCTCCGTTGCTTATTTTAAAGCTGTCTCGCTATGTTAAACCCATTTAACATAGCGAAACAGTAAAAAAAGCAACGGAGATCTTGCTTTCTCCATTGCTTTTGCCCACAGCTCTGATGTACTGCGCAGGCGGGCAGTACATCAGAACTGCCGCGGATGCCAGACATCTCCGGAAGGGCAGTAAACAGGCATTATACTATGCCATTATTTAAGAAAAACAAAAATGCCACCCGGAAGTAGCAGCAACACACCAGGAATCTGGAAACTGTGCTGGAGACAAAGTTCATTTATTTGTTGCACACACAAAACAAAGGTTGAGCGCTTTCTTCAGAATACAACTGACTTAAATCATATGCTTGTTGTTATATGAAGTTCCTTTATATAACTGTTTTTTTACTCTATTTGCATGTAGGGCATATATGTTCACAGATTTGTTCAACATGTATAGTTTTAGCAATTTTATAAGAAGTGTTTTATAGGATTTATTTGTACACAAGATAGTGTTTTACCTTTTTAAATGTCAACGATTCAATTGATTAATTGATGGAAAAGGCGTTTTTTTCTGTGGGATAGTATGTATTTAAGTCAATGGTTTATAGCAGTAAGTGTTTTGATGAAGTCAGTTGTATTCTGAAGAAAGCGCTCAACCTTTGTTTTGTGTGTGCAACAAATAAATGAACTTTGTCTCCAGCACAGTTTCCAGATTCCTGGTGTGTTTCTGCTACTTCCGGGTGGCGTTTTTGTTTTACAAGTTGTTGGACACTGGGATTACTTTCCTTTTTATTATTTAAGAAAAGTAATAGTTTCTTTTCTTAAATAATGTCATGGTATAATAGCAATAACACCTGGGTGTGGGTAATGCTGTATTTACCCACGGTTGGCTTTGTTTGGTCCCTCTGGCTTCGCCCTTGGGACCAAACAACGCCAACCGTGGGTAAATCCAGCATTACCCACACCCAGGCGTGGGTTATTGCTATATTCAAACACATTAATAAAAACCCTGGACATTATTTTAGATTTTGTGTCATTGAAAAAGTCCCACAGAACCCTACCCTAGAGGTGGACCATGGGAAGATTATCTTGACTTTAGGGAATTGTTTTGGCAGATTAAATTAGATGCCACTACCTTCTCTGTCTTGAACGATGCAACAAATTTAACTAGCCTACTTAAATTGCGAGCATATGAAATTTAAAGTTGTTCAGTCTTTAATCTATTAATTTCCTATTTTATTAACTACTGAATTACAGGATTTAATGCATTCTGCTGAACAAGTTGGTAAACATACTCTGCAATGTGGTTTGGTCTGCTGTCACTGGGTCTGTTCTTAGAAGGCATGCTTGGCTTAAGGAACACCAACATTGCCAGATCATGTTAAAGCTAAATTACTGGATGCTCCCTTACACCAAGACCGCCTTTTCTGCAACACAGCGGAAGTACTTTAAAAGATGGAAAAAGCTAAATCTATGCCAACTGTTAGATTTCCTGCAAGTACAGCCTCCCAGACTTAGTAGGCATTGGCCTTATAAGAATTGGTCCTTCCCTGTCTCTTCCAGGCCTTCTCAGTCCAAACCCAGGAACAGCAGACCACCTAGGCCACAGTCTCAAGGCACTCACAGGCCTAAGCAGTGGAGGGCTACCACTTCCAAAGCTGGAAGTAGTAAGACACCCCCCTATGGTAAACTGTCACAATGACTTCACCTTAAAACTTCCAAGCCCTGCTCAACTGACTGCTCCTTTAGGGGGAAAGATCGCCCTGCATGCAAAAAGCTGGGAACTCATTACCCAAGACATATGGGTTTTAAATATAGTTTCCTAAGGATAAAGATTCCACTTCTGCTCCTTACCAACCCCAAACAGTTGGCCAGACCTACCCCCAAATCAGTGGGCAGAGGTTCAACAGCTGGATTTCTCATTTCTAAGTATCAAGGCTATTGAGCCTGTCCCAGCAGAGCAATGGGGACAAGGTTTTTACTCAAGACTTTTCCTGGTACCCAGGAAAGACAACTCCTGGCTTCCTATCCTGGACCTGTCCATCCTAAACACCTTTTTGGTAATCCCAAAATTCAAAATGCTAACACTTAATCATCTGCTTCCCATGTTAGGCAAAAATGCCTGGTTGGCAACATTGGAGTTAAAGGAAGATTACCTGCACATCCCAATAAGGGAATCTTGCAGAAAATACCTACACTTCAGAGCAGGCTACATGCACTATCAGTTCTCTGCACTGCCCTTTGGTTTATCTACTGCACCCAGGGTATTCACACAAAATGCCTAGCTCCAGTCATTTCATTCTGCAGGCAAAGAAATATTCAGATATACCCATACCTGGACAATTGTTTAATTCAGGCAGAAAGCCAGGACAATACTAATAAATCATCTGGCATTTGTAAAGAAACTGCTAACCTCACTGGGGTACACCATAAACGAAAAGAAATCCCACCTAGTACCATGCCAACAAATTGTATTCCTGGGAGCAAGCTTGAACACAACTTCTCAGATGGCCTATCTCACACTAGAGAAACAAGTTTGACAGCCTACTTCAAACTAGTGGCCACAAAGACCCAGTTATCTGCAAGGAAAATACAGCAAGCCCTGGGGTTCATGGCCTCTTGCATTCTACTAATTCCATGTGCAAGACTGCATATGAGGAAACCACAATGGTGTCTAAAAAGCCTATGGAGCCAACATTCTCAGGATCTGGAATCAATGATTCTTATCATTCCTTGTATAAAGGCAAGAGTGCCTTTGGTGGGCAGAGGCCTGCTACCACAACAAGGGACTGCCATTCACTCTACCCCCTGCTGCCCAAACCGTAACAAACGCATTAGACTATGCATGGGGGGCTCACTTGGCAGGGCAATGCATTCAGGACAAATGGAACCCTAGTCAAATGCACCTGTATATCAAAAAGAAACGTTAGCTGTACAGAATTCTCTGGCAGCCTTCAAGGACCACATTCTTCCAGGACAATTATTGGTAAAGACAGACAACACCACTGTTATGTGGTACATAAATAAGCAGGGGGGAACCCATTCATACCCTCTGTGCAGACTAGCCATGGCTCTGTGGAACACAGTCTTGAGCTACCAAGTGCACCTACAAGCTCATTTCCTGACAGGCAAGCTAAATTCACTGGCAGACGACCTAAGCAGAAATCTCTTGGACCCACACGAGTGAAAACTGGAACCAAAGATATTCAACATTTTGAGAAACAAATGGGGGAGCCCAGAGATGGACCTGTTTGCCTCCCCTCAGAACTACCAGTTGGACAAATTCTGCACACGACTCCCCACAGACGAGCTTGGAAAGTGGATGCCCTGTCCTTCACCTGGGAAAGCCTCTCAGTTTATGCCTTTCCCCCTCTGCCTCTCCTCTTGAAAGTTCATCTAAAGATCAAACGAGACAAACCAAGGACAGTACTCATTGCACCAGACTGGCCACGCCAACACTGGTACCCCCTCTTGTGCAGTATGTCACTGCTGGAACCATGGCACCTGCCTCAGACCCCTTTTCTGCTGTCACAGCAGGAAGGCCAGATTCTGCACCCCCAGCTTCAAACCCTGAACCTTGCAGCCTGGCTAATTACCTGAGCTCTCCAATACCTTCCCTCAGTAAGCAAGTGCTGGATGTCATTTTGGAGGCAAGGAGGCCTAGTACTAGAAAATCCTATGCTGAAAAGTGGAAAAGATACTGTGCCTGGAGCCAAGCTCGGGATGGGCACAACAGTGCCCAGTGTATCGCATATTCTTCAATACTTAAGAGATGCTTCACAAGGGCCTTCTCTTCTATTAAAATCCATGCCTCAGCCATTTCAGCATATTGTAATACTGATCCACCCCTCTTCTCTCACCCCCCGCTGAAACAATTCCTCAGGCCAAAAATTTAAGACCACCCAGGAGAGCCCCTACTGTATTGGAAAAGTGCACTCTACCTCCTTTTGAGCCAGCTGCAACTGCAGAGTTGAACTTCCTTTCTTGGAAAACGGCCTTCCTTCTAGCCATCACTTCATGAAGAAGAGTGTCTGAATTACAGGCCCTCATGGCAGTGGAGCCCCTTCATGGCAGTGGAGCCCTTCATCATCTTCCATGCGGACAGGGTATCCCTCAGGACCAGTCCTTCCTTTATGCCCAAGGTGGTATCCAGTGAGGCCCTTAATCAGTCCATTCATTTGCCAACCTTCTTTTCTAATCCACAGAACAAAGGAGAATGAATACTGCACTCTTTGGACGTGCACAGACAACTTAGATTTTATTTAGACAGGACTAAGCCTCTCAGGAAAACTGAACAGCTGCTAGTTGCCTTTGCTGCAGGGGCAGAGAGAGGAAGGCCATTTCAAAGCAAACCATTTCTAAGTGGATAGGCTATTGCATTCATTTCTGCTATGAGCATCATGGAAAACCTACCCCACAGGGGATAAGATCACATTCCACCGGGGCAGCATCTACTTCAGCAGCCTTTCTCAGAGGTGTTCCTGCCAGGGGCATCCTAGAAGCTGCTACCTGAAGGTCTGTACATACCTTCACCAAGCATTACCACTTGCCATTTTTTTCTAAATCCAGAGCTGGTTTTGTCACTGCAGTCTTGCAGGGCCTAATAGCTGGTCCTAATGCTCTCCAATTGCCTCCTTCCTTCCTTAGCTTTGGGAATCTACCCAGATGTAATTACTGCAACAGTGAAATGCAAAAAGAACATAGTACAGTTGTGTACACTTACCATAAATGTAGATGTTCGACTGTATTCACTGTTGCAGTCCTGGTTACCCTCCCTACAGCCCCCTGACTTCTACTGGCTGTACCTCTCTTGTTGTTTACTGTATTTAAGCTTTCTGGTGTATTTGCTTTTTGTTGGAGGTGTAACCTTGTGTATAATTGCTTCCCATTATGGGGGCACCTGACATCTTGGGCAAGAAAAACTGATGTAATGGTGTCGGCTGCTTGCTTTATACTCCTGACTCCCTGACGTCATGGAAGAAGCGACAGCAACCAACGCAGGACCCAAGACTTTGATAATCAGGCCGGCTGTGGGCTACCTGCAAGCAAATAACCCCAAATGTAATGACTGCAACAGTGAATACACTCTAACATCTACATTTATGATAAATGTATACAACTGTACTTTTTCCAGGCGTCTGGAAAGTAGCTAGTGGAAAGGCTTAGGTTTAGCAGGAGTACAAATGTGCTTTTAACTGTATTAATATTTTAGGCTGTGTAATGAATAGTTCATGTTTTGCATATTTTATCGTATGTTTTTGCCATGTATTTCTTCCTCAAATGTCTGAGTGTGGTTTTTTGCATAGTTAGTTTATTTTGTGTTTGCATAATTTGACACTGGCTTTGGGTCATGGATGATAAGGGTTTTTAGACCAACCTACCTGTTTTTAACAAATAAAAAAATAAATAAATAAAATGGTCAATGTTACATCATATTGACTACTGCTGTAGTAGCCATAGATGTATAGGTTACATCCTGCAAAGGATATAACAGCCGGCCAGCTTCCAAAGCTTCAGGACACCTTCCATGCACCAAAACGGTCAGCCAACTCTATATGACATTACTGAAAGGCAAGTTTAGGAGTCAAGCCCGTCAGAGCTTTACTGCTGCCAAAGACTGTACTCTTGTAAGGCTTTTGAGATCAACGGCCGGCTTGCTGCTTTTCCTTTATTGGGCAGATAAGTTCCCTTTAGGGAAAACATATTTTCTAAGTATTGTTTGTGTTTTATCACTTTTTTTCTTTTCAGGAATTTTATTTTAAAACTAGGAATTCTGTATTTTAATGTCCTATTAACGCTATGTTGTACTTTTTAAATGGGAGTACTCTTTTTATTTTTTTTTTTTTCTTTCAGTGTAGAAGTTGTGTAAAAGAACTTAAAACCATTTTTTCTCTGGAGAAAGTGTTTTACTTTTTTGAAGGTGGCAAAGTGTTTGTTTTAAAAGTACATTTTACTGATTTTTTTCTGTGAAAACTCCTTTTTAAAAAAAAAAAAAAATTGTAGTTTTTACCGTCATTTGCTGCTCTTCTTCCTTGTGAAAGAAGCAGCATTTTCAGCTTGACCATGGAACAAACTACTGGACATACGATCAATTCTTCTTCCAACCACAAAAAAAAAAAAAAATAAGCTAACTGCCTCTGCCACCACAGCAGGCTAGCGGTTTGCCTTAGCCATAGGTGGGTGACTCTGCTGTGGCCTTGTGTTCCATCTCAGACCAGTCATCTTTTACCCGTGACCCCACTGATGTAGCACCTGCAGGCACTGTGGATCAGGGGTTAGCCACATCCCTTGCCGATGTTTGGGGCTCCTCAGTGGGCAAGGAAGAGCCACTGTGTTTGGTCCTGAGAGAGAGTACAGAGAAGGCTACCCTGCTGTGTCAGAATGCTGTGCCCATTCCTTGGGAAGCTGTTACTGCCATTAATAATATTTCTGGCCCTATTTTTCTTGTCAGAAAAGAAAGCGAAAACTTAGCATGTATACTCATCCTCAAATTTCTTTGGACAGGAGCACTTCACTGTGTCTGGTTCAGGATTTAATTCAGGCTATTAATCATTGTTGTAAAGTAGTTTCTGATAAAGAATGTGTGGTACCTATTTTCCTCAAGAGATTCAAGACTGAATCTGAATAGGAAGATGAAGGGACAGATGCAGGGTTTTCTTCAAAGATTTCTGATTCTGAATGAAGAGAGCTCACCCTTCCGATTTTGCCTGTGGGTGTTTCTTTTTGAGAATATTGCTAAAATGTAGCAGTGCTTCTAGTGGAAGACTAAGGTTTCGCAGTCCCTCAGAAAATACAAGAAGTTGTTACAGAAGGGATTTTGAGAACCTATATCCATTCCTCCTGTCCTCTGCTTTAGAGGATGTGTTATATCCTGCAGTATTTTTTTTTCTGATATTCAGTCTGCTACTTCTAAAAAGGAAGATGGGATGTATAAAGTTCCTCCTAAGTTTTTTTTAATACCCTCCTCCCAAATCTGACCAGCAGCTATAGCTTTAGTTAAGCCCACTGCTGCTAAACACTTAGTTAATTCTAGTCCTACCCTTTCTGATGGGTTCATAGGAGGTTACTAGGCTATTTGCCCTGAGGCCCTTATAAGCCTAGCAAGAGTTTAGCCCATGTTTTAGACAAATCCGCACCCAGAGCCCCTGTCCAGCAGGGACACAGGTGGAATCCTGGGAGTGTATTTTCTGTTTCCCATCCAGTTATCCAGGTTGCGCTTAAAAAGGGATAATGAGGTACTCTGCGTAACATGGAGAAGGGAGTCTATTCCACAGATGGGGGAGTCTCTGGGACACAACT
Source organism: Protopterus annectens (assembly GCF_019279795.1). Taxonomy (NCBI): domain Eukaryota; kingdom Metazoa; phylum Chordata; order Ceratodontiformes; family Protopteridae; genus Protopterus; species Protopterus annectens. The sequence continues at coordinate 378,305,286 of NC_056735.1, forward strand.
GTCCCACCAACAAGTCCCATTGATATCACAGACCAGGTTAAGGTCGTGCATACTGGTTGCACAAGTGGAGCTTGACTTGCTGATACGCAGCAGTCCCATCAAGGTGGTGTCGGAGATTGCATTGTATGCCAGACAGAGGTCACCTCTGAGGAGTCTGTATGAAACTGAGTTGAGGGACAGGGCTAAGGGCTTTTAGCCTATCTGTGTAGGGTAGGTATTTGAGGTCCTGGATTCTCCTGGTGAGGAACCTCTGTGGTCTCTCCAACTGCAGCATGTGCTTTGAGAGTTACATGTTGAAGGGGGCGTTGTACTCCATAATTGGCCTTATAAGGGAAGAATACAGGGATCCTTTGACCTCTTTGTCCCTGGATGAGATACCCTATTACTGGTAAATATAGAAAATGTGTGTACTTCTGCAACTTTGATTTCTCAGAATTTAAGTTGTCAGGCTCGTATGTTGGTGTGTTCTGACTAATTGTGAAGTATGAGGAATGATTTATTTGCAGTTTCTTCTTTGTGAGCAAAAAAGCTGCTTTAAATTTAGATTCTAGTGCACTCATAGTTTATTGTATGTATGATTGATACTACTGCCATGGTTATTACCAGTGGTACTATTTTGAGTTGGTTTGTATGGCTACATTCTCAGAAACTCCCAGATGTTAAAAATGAGATTTTAAACTCCCCATTGGATAGAGATTTTATTTTTGGTCCTTCTGCTGCAGAGGTAATCAAAAAGTGTGATGAAAGGGGTAAGCTGATCCAGGGAATCTCAAGAATTTTTCACCACTCTCTCTTTTTTTCCAATTTTTTCTGATGGATTCTGTAACTCCTCATCCAGTTTTGGCCAAAAGAAGAGTAAATAGTCTCAAGAAAATACAGGTAAACATGTTTAAGAAGAATTGGCATGGGGGTTACAAAAAAGAAAAAAACTTGAACCTCCCAAAACCAAGGACAGTCCAAGTCTAAATGATTATTCAAGAGATCTAGTGAACCCAGAGCTGGTTTTGCCACTACCCAGGCTCCGTTATTCTGCCAGAAAGGCTGTCTCTCCATTTTTCTCTTTGGCAAGAGATAGTTTCGGACAAATTCGTTCTGAAGGTCATTCTTCAAGGTTAGGCAACAGTGGGATTCCCCCTTCCCTGAGGGGTCATTCTTCATGCCTCAGATCAGACTGTTTCCACTGGTTCTTCATCACATGCTCTCCAAGGAGTAACAGAACCAGTCCATTTTTCCCAGGTCGGGGAGGGTTTTATTCATGGGTGTTCTTAGTGCCAAAGAAAATGCTTGGAGACCACTTCTCGATTTCTTTCTCTTTCTTAGTGCAGTAGTGCCCAAATTCAGAATGATGACATTCCACAATCCTTTACCTCTTCAAGTTTCCTGGTAACCCTAGACTAAAAAGATGGTTATTACATCCCTGTTCATCCAGACTTCAGATGATGTTTCCTAAGATTGTGTACATCTGGATCATATCAGTTTTTTGCCTTACCCTTTGGACTATCCACTGCACTGTGTTCACACAGTATCTAGCTCCAGTTACAGCTCACTGCAGGCTACAGAGTTTTCATATTTTCCATATTTAGACAGATTGCTTATCTTTGCAGAGTCTGTCGGGAATCTCTCTCTCTCTTTGGTAAGAGATCTTTACAGCTCACTGCAGGCTACAGAGTTTTCATATTTTCCATATTTAGACAGATTGCTTATCTTTGCAGAGTCTGTCGGGAATCTCTCTCTCTCTTTGGTAAGAGATCTTTACAGCTCACTGCAGGCTACAGAGTTTTCATATTTTCCATATTTAGACAGACAGATTGCTTATCTTTGCAGAGTCTGTCGGGAATCTCTCTCTCTCTTTGGTAAGAGATCTTTTAAAACAATCTAGAAATCTAAGATGACATTCAGAAGTCTGTGTCTGCTCCTGGGATATCAAATAGACACCTTACTTCAGAACTTTTCTTCAATAGAAAAAAATACATCTATTTCTAAGGTTTTCAGATCAAACTTTGGTCACTGTGAGGGAATACCTCAGGATTTTGGGTTTCATGGCTTCTGTGATTCTCATGATACCACTTGCAAGACTCCACATGAAAAGATGCAGTGGTATTTGAAGTCTCTCTGGTCACAGCACCATCATAATTTTGTCCTTTCAAATCCCAGTGCTGGGTTTCATTGGAAAAGAAATCGATTTAGTGGAGACAACAGATGTCCTTAAATTCAGGTCTCCCCTTCTTCCTGGCTGTTCCAAAGCTGTCCGTTACTGCTAAAGCAGTCCTCTCTTTGATTTTTAATTAAGGCAGAGTCCATTTTGGTCCCTGGGACCTTTTCCAAGTTTTTATAGATGGCACAACAGTCATGTGGTACATCAACAAGCAGGGGGGAACCAGATTGTACCTCCTTTGCAGACTAGCCATGTTAACTTAGGATGTTGCTTCACATCACAAGGTTTAATGGCATCCTGCAGTCTGTCAAAGCAAAATTGTGTGGTGGACAAGCTGAGCAGGTCCAGGGCAGACCATCAGGAATGGAAACTAGACCAAGGGGTTTTCTAAGATTTGATCCATCTGGGGGGGGGGGGGGTTCCTCACCTAGACCTGTTTGCCGCCTGTCTGAACAATCAGTTGGTAGGATTCTGTTCCAGGACTTCAATCAGGAAGACTGGGAAGACAGATGTCTTTTCTTTTTTTGGATAGGAATGTACCTGTATGCTTTTCTACCCTTTCCACTAATATCAGGATACTTCTGAAGACTCTGAAACTAATATCAAGATACTTCTGAAGACTATGAAGGAATCCCCTAAGATTGTTGTGGTGCATACCTCTCAACTGTCCAGATTTTCTTAAGGTGTCCAGATTTTTACCTTATATTTTTGGTTTGTTCCTCATAAAAGTTGTGGTTTTCTGGCAAACTACTGGGATGATCTGAGGATTGAAGTCGCTAAATGATGTACATTTTGAATTTCAGAATTCAAATCCTTCAAAAAATGTATGTTAACACAAACCCTCTTACTCTAGCAACTTTCTAAGTTTATATGAACAATATTGAAAATGCCCCTATATTTGGGCCTTTGTCCCCGCCATTTTGTCAGGCTTTGTCCAAATTTCTTGCACTTAGAGGTTGCAAGGTATGTTGTGGTGTCGCTTTTCTGGCCCAGGCAACTGTCTGTCTCCCTTATTTTGAAAATGGCCAGGGACAATTACAACAAGCTTCCTTACTGACTGGATCTACTTGCACAAGAAGAGGGGTGTTTGATACACCCCATCAACTTTAGTTGACTGACCGAATGATAGGGTCTTAATTTCTATTAGACAGCTGTTTTGCTGAGGACATGCAGGAGGTAATAAAGGAGACAAAGCCTACTACCAGAAAATTATGTGTTGGCTAATGTAAAAGATGTTCTAATTGGTATCAACAACATAACCAGAACCCATTCAGGGCTAGTTGTTCTCCAGTTTTACGATATTTGTGTGAATTATTATCCTATGGCCTTTCTTATTCATCTGTTAAAGTTTATGTATTGGTCATATCAGCATGTCTACCCATGGAGCCTCCCCTTTCGGTGCAGTCTCATGTCAGAATATTTTTGAAAGGGTTTTTGCACAAGAGGTTCCCAAGTAAACTCATGGTCCCTTCTTGGGATCTTAATTTTGTGTTAGAAGCTAACGTGCTCTTCATTTCAAATGGCTAGTCTAGCTAGCTTGAGATTCTTAACATGTAAACAGTTTATCTGATTGCTTGGACCTCTACAAGAATAGTGTCTGAGTTGCAAGCTCTTATGGTGAGTTAACCTTATCTCATTTTCTACAGGGACAGAGTTTCTTTGAGAACTAATCAATTCTTTTATGCCAAAAGTGCTTTCTGAGTTTACTTTAAGCCAAGCTGTCCATCTCCTCATTTTCTTTCCAGAACTTTAAAAAGGAGGAAGAAACTCCATACCTTGGATGTCCACAGACAAACTCTTGTACTTTCTTGACTGAACTAATTTTTTTAGATTTTCAGATCAATTGTTCATTCCTTGTGAAGGTAAGAAGGGACTACTGTGTCAAAACAGACTGTTTCCAAATGGTTGTCTAAAGTTATTACCTTTTGTTATACTCGCCTTAACAAACCTATTCCAGGCAGGGTCAAAGTCCCCTTTAGCAGGGCCATGTCTTCATTTGTAGCTTTTTGGATAGGGTTGGATTCTAGAGGTATTCTAGAAGCTGGTACTTGGTTCGCTTTACATACTTTTATAAAGCATTATAAGCTTGATTCTATGTCAAGATTCAGGTCATTCTTTGCTAGGACTCACTTTCCACCTCCCAAATTTAGTAAGCTAGGGTGATCTACACATACAGCTAAGGCTACTGTAGCAGCAATAAATATGATTGCTTACACAATTGTACTATGTCAAATTCAAATGATCACTGTTGCAGTAGCTGCTCCTTCCCTCCACCCCCCTTGCTTTTTGGTTTGTTTT